>NC_041365.1:9722436-9974936 GCF_900634415.1 Cottoperca gobio | reverse complement strand
TTTTTTGTCTAGCGCAACTAGAAGGTGACCGTTGTGATTTTGAGTGAATGGATGAATCGCCATGACATTTGGTACCAAATACTTGCAAAACTTTACTTTGTGTTTAGTGCAAATTAGCAAATGTTAGCATTTAGCTCAAAGCACCGGTGTGACTAAGTAAAGTCTTGTAGTGCTGCAGGACTCAACATAAGAAGTGTGACCTGCTTGTACTTTATAACAATAAAATAGAATACCTTTACATTTTGTTTATACATAACTGTCTTCTAACATTATGTAGCAATCTTTTGAAAACAAGACTTTTCATTTGACAATAGGAAAAACAAATCTAAAGATGACAAAGATGAGACAACAGGAGAAGAGGATAGTAAATATTTTGGATGAACCCGGTTCAGATAGCACTCAGCCTCAGGTCATTTAGGAAAATAGAATTATGCAACTTTCTACAGTTTAGTCCTCAACAACCTGAATGTATTCATCTGTATGACTGCTAAAATGCCAGCAAATGTAACTCTAAGAACAATTGGGAGACGGGGGGAACGCAGTGGGAGGTCACATTGGAGGTCTGGTGTATCCGTGAGGATCATTTTCACCAGAAGTCTGGGATTACTAAACAGTCCATCTCGGCTCCAGTTGTAGTAAACGGTTACAGTAAGTATGTTTGCTCACATACTGTATTCTCCTTCATTTTATGCTTATTTTTACTACAGTACAAAAAAAACTTTAAAGCAATTTCCTGCAAAGTTTGATGTAGTTCACATTACATCAGTGCTCAGATCTCTGTACTGGACTCCAGTGCGTCATTGGACAGAGTTTAAAGTACTGGTGCTTGTTTATAAATCTCTGAATGTTTTAGGGCCAGAAAACACCTGAGATTGTACTTTACCTTATGACCCCTCAAGTCATCTATTAGCATTATGCTAACTGTTGACAGAGTTCAATCTAAAAACCTGGAGAAGCAGCATTTAGCTACCACGCCCGACTTTGACCACCTTTAAATCCAGGTGTATGCTCTTCACTGCACTTGGCTGAAATTAAACTAAACATCTTTCCTTATGTCATATTTATTTATCCTTTTAATTGTGATATTTTTGACTGTATTTTCTTTTAAATGTTTAAATGTAAAGCACTTTTTGCCTTTTTGTGTGAAACATGCTCTAAAGCCTTAAAATCTATGACGCCACACTGTGTGGTTTGTAGACACTATGCAGATTAAAATATGTTTTGCTGAAGTATAAAACAGTATATTTTAGGTAAAATCAGCTCTGCCATGTTGCTTACATGTTAATGTATCAGTAATAATGATCAGATAATACAACATATTAAAGGGAGGCATTAATAGCCAATTGTGACACAATACCTGTAATAAAATGTGAACAGTCAGAACTATTTGCCTTTACTTGTCCGTTAATCACTTTGAGATTAAACCATTTCATTTCAAGATGTTTGAAAAATTCTTGTTAAACTGGTTCTAACTGTTAGTGATTCATGTAACTGTTTACCAGAATATATCTCATTCAGCTAGTGAGAGCAGCCCATTTCAAGAAAAACGTGTCCTGGTGAGGGGGACACGGGATGCTTGATGGCTCGTAATGTAATTGTTATGTGGACTGCTGCAGTGTTTCACTCTATTAGAAACAAAGATGCTTAGAGGAGTGAAACTAACTGCAAAACCAGAGTTCATTAACATCAGCTAAGTCAATGGTTGCTTTTTTTGTAGAACGGAGAATGAGCCAATAGATATCGCTCAGTGAAAAAATGTTTTACAATGAAAACAACTGAATGACTTGAGTGTGAGAGAAACAACCCGAAGAAACAACAGTTAATAGTTTCTGCATTGAAATGCCACCAGCATTAAGACGCTTCTGCAGTACTGAAAGATTAGATACAGTATGCGAGAGAGCTAGATTTATACTGTGGACTCACTGACTCAAAACGTATGCACGGCATAATCAGATATTCAATTAATGATTTATGGGAATGTTTGATACCCTGCTGCTAGAATGTATTTCAAAGTAACTGACTGACGGTGGCAACTAATGTGGACAGGCAGGAAATGAAGCATGAGGAAAGATGGGATGTAGAGATGAGAGGCAGCTGATTTGACCTCCTGTTGAGTTAATTAACACTCTAATGTGATTTCATTGTACTGATAACCTCCTCTGGCAACTTAGAAAACAAAAACTTGAGGAGAAGCACATTTTGAGAGCTTGATTTTATAGTGTACAGATTAATGCGACTCAAGATTCTGTGAAATTAGAGGAATAACTGCATGAAGTTAATAACTACAAGTGTCAACGAGATATTGATTGAGATGTGAGGGGTTAATAGTACTCTAAAAGCAGCAAATACTCACATTTGAGAAGCTGTAACCAATAGATGTTTGGAGCTTTTGCTTGAAGAATGAAATTATTTGAACAGTTTATCAAAACAGTTGCCCGTTCATTTTCTATCGATTGACGAGCTCATAATTCGACTATCAGCACTGATGCCAACTCTCAGTCCAGCAGGAGAAAATTATTTGACTTTCAACTCAAATTTGCTCCCCAACCACCTTTAAAAAATAATCTGGGACTTTATCTTGCTAGATGTTTGTCTTTCAAATATATATTATATTATATTAGTGCAAAACACACAGCGGAGTAAAACGAGCAACCTGGCACACTCTTTTTGAGCTTGGTTGATTTGATTTAGTGGTGAATAAAACAGAATACATCAAATACATTGGGACAACTTTGACATTTAGGTTCTTTAGTTGCAGCACTAAAGTATAAACCATTGAGCAACAAATAGTTTTACTTTATCGATATAGATGTGACAGTAAAGAGGTGGAACTAATGATTGTTTCCTTAAATCAGTAAATCTGCTGATTGTTTTTCTTGTTTACTCATTTAGTCAATGAAATGTCAAAAACAAAATCCTCAACGCCCAAGGTGACTTCCGTCAAATTGCTTTTAGGTCCAGAACGTATGGTTAAGTTATCATATAGGATATGACAAAGAAAAGCAGCAAATACAACATTTGAGAAGCTGAAACCGGCGAATGTTTGCTTGAAAAATGACTGAAATGATTCAATTATTATTAAAATAGTATCAACATAGTGCCAACTCTCAGTCCAGCAGACACCTGAAACATTTGAAGTCAAAAATGAATTCTATTTTAACTCAAAATTGCTCTTCAGCCTCCTTTGAGAAAAATATCAGGGTCTTTATCTTGCTTTATGCCTTCTAATATTTTCAGCACTAAATCAGTGCTATAATAGAGCAAAAAACAGGTGCGTAAACCTTCAACCTGGCACTGTTTATGAGCTCAGTTGATTTGATTTAGTGGAGGACAAATAGGACACAAACTAATATGTGTTGGAAACATTATAGGTAATAACTAGGGAGTTCAAAAATCTCTGAAGTGCCCTTGAGCAGGACTCTAGCTATATTGACCTCTGACCTCCCTGAAGATGGGTGTGAAAAAGGGGGAATCATCTTGTCATCGCCAATGGGGCCAGTACAGTAATCACGGCCTCATTGGGCTGTGATTAATTAATTAACTTCCAGAAAGTGTTAATGCAATTAACCCGAGCAGGAAGTAGCTCTGGCAGCTGAGCAGCATATCTGGATAGCTGATTGTAACCGCCATACAGCGTAAGCCACGTTACATTAAAGTAGCGTTATTTTACGTCTACGTCGTCTTAAAAACATACCTCGCACTCTCCAGGTTTGTCACCAAAAGTTATTCTTGAAGTCGTCGCGTAGTTTTGTGCCTGGAAGTTAAAAACACACCAAACTGTGAGTGTCTCCTCCGTCTGTTAGCGCAATCCCAGCTAACCTCACTGATCTTCGGACAGATGCTCTCCGCAGCTCCGCGGCTCGGCTCCCGCTTTCACTGCCGCCGCCTCGGTTTCGACGAGGTGTTAACCCACCTTTTTAGTATGCTAATTACAGCGGGGGAGCGAGCCTTACAACAGGCCGTAACCTAACTAGTGCTTCCTCCTCTGTGAGATCCAGAGAGCTCTGCGTGAGCAGGGCAACACAACGCAGAGCAGACCAGGAAGTCCGATACTGTCTTTCCTGGGCGTTCGTGCCCTGAGCTGAGTCTATCAGGCGGCAGTTTCTCCCAGCCTGTATACTCACTATACTGCCTTGTACTACTAGAGAGTAAATTTGAAAAAAGCGACCCCTTTATCGATTAAATTAATCCAAAACACCTTAATCTAGTCAAATGTTAAATCAGCATTGTCAAATTTAGTGATTAAACTTGTAGGTTAACTTAAATGATAACAAATGTACAAATGTATTAGTGCTGTTCTATAATGCCAAATGTTTCATGATAAGGCCTATTTGAGGCAGGGGCGGATCAATGCACAGGTGGCCTGGGCTGCAGCCTATGGGCCCCACGGATGCAAAGGGATTTGGATTGGCCAGATTAGTGTTAATGATTTAAATTTAGTTCAGAGAAAGAAAAAAACCAGGGGGGTTTACAAAGAGTAGCCCAGATGCCCCTGATCACCATAGTCTGCCACGGATTAGAGGTTTGTACATAAAAAATATGTCATGAGGTTTACCCGGTTGCACAATCTTAGAGCCAGGTATTCTGTATTATAGCACCAGCTAATTGGGGACTGAACTGTAGGTGTATTCTTTGAGTAATTCAGAACTCAAACGGGGCAATTACAGCTTTTACATTTGTATGCACACTTAGGAAAAAGAAAGAAAAAAAGCAAACAGGTTCTACAACAATAAAGTGTAAATGCAATCTTCCAAAATAAAGACAAATACTCTTAAATTGCAGTGCTCTAATGTATAGTGTAGCAGAGTAACTCCTTGTTACTATGCTATACGCTTATATTCTATAGATTAATAACATAGATAGCAGCAACAGCATCATTGTAAGAAGTATCAATTTTACATAGACAGTGTTGATACTGCTACTCAAACTGCGTCGTCTTTTGATGACGTAGCAGAAGAGCGACACACACATGCTAGCAGGGGATTTTACATTATGGCAACAGTACAAGTTAGCGAGGCTGAAAAAGTGTACATCTTACACGGTATACGGGTAAGTTTGTAACAACTATATTTTACCCTTTAACCTCTGTTAGTTAAAAAGATTTCGATAAATGTCATGACGGTGATTTGTGCTCTACAGCGGCAGAAAGCTAGCTAGCATTAGCTCACTTGCTGTTGTATATAAACATGTGAATTCTTTAAATCAGGATGACTTACGAGTGGACGGAAGAGGCTGTGAGGACTACAGACACATGGAAATAGAGACTGATGTGGTATCTAACACAGACGGCTCCGCCAAAGTCACACTGGTAATGTCTAATATTTATTAGTAAATATTAATATTTACTGCAGAAGTCCTCCATGTTTGCTCATTTTCTGTTAATGCTCTAAAACATTTCGTCTCTCACCGTCAACACTTCCAACTGCACATACTCCCACTAACTCGTTATGTCTGAGGCTACACCTATCTCTAATAATCTCTACTATATTCTTTAATGTAAGATTCCCCTCACCCATCCTCCCTAAACACACCTTGGCAGCTGACAACATTTACAAGTACAAATGCACATTTTACATACTTCTACACTCTTCCAAGGCACACGCCCACACATATCAACAACATGATAAATGGTTCAGTTATAATGCATCAGCCATCCTGTGAGGTAATCAATAAAGCAAATCCCCAACTACAAATGAAATGCCTATCCAGTGTAAATTACATTTGTTCTAGTTTCAGAAAGACATGTCCTCCAGCCAAGCGGCAGCAGATGGTGGAGACTTGTTTGCATTTTATCTGCTTTAACAGATACAGCTACAAGCAAGCTATGTCTTAACGTCACCCCAAGAACGTCACTGATGGTTTTAAAAAAACACTGCCCAGTAGTTGTCGAGCTGAGGGACCACAATGCATGTCTATCTTTGTGTCACTGACTCTGTCAAGCGTCTTTGAGTTTCTGGAAAAAACACTATACAAATCTAATGTATTATTATTATTATTATTATTATTATTATTATTATTTTTTTTTTTTTGGCTGGAGAGAAGGAGCCCTGGTCACAGCCAGCGTCTGTCCCAGGATATATGTTGGCAAATTTCTCATTTCTCAGGAAGGTTGACTGATTGATTACTTAGTATTTTCTGATATGTTCTGTCTCTCTTTCAGGGGCATACGGCAGTTCTAGTTGGGATTAAGGCTGACATTGGAAAACCGAGGCCCATGGTGCCAAATGAAGGCTACTTGGAGTTCTTTGTTGACTGGTAGGTGCGGGCTCCTTTTGTCATGAGTAAAGTAAGACTTTATTTTTTAGAAACTGATTCTTATTTTTATAGATTTTGCCACTAAACCAATCGCTTATGAAAACATTGAGAAATCACAATAATATGGTATAAGTAACTTTATATCATAGTATCACTACATATCATAATATACTGACACTTATGGAAAATCATATGGAAATGTGCCTACTGTATGAATCAAATACAGAACCAGAAATCGCTCCCTATTTATTATATAGTGCACTATATTGTTTATTTTTCACAATGGAACAAAAAAAGGTAAGTTCCCCATGGCATGTACACTACATATTCCACAATTACATAGACAACCTTTTTATCATAACTAACAGATATGAAACAGAGACACATTTTTTAATGGATCCTCTTCCACTAGGAGGTAGTGTTGTATCATCTGTTCCCTGTGAGATGCATCTCCCAACACATCCCCAAACACAAAACTGACTGATAGATTTTATATTACCTCGCATGTTAATTGTCTTGTTTTCATTTTCTAATCTGTAGTTCGGCCAATGCAACCCCTGAGTTTGAGGGCAGAGGAGGCGAGGAGCTGGGGACGGAGCTGAGTAACACTCTCTACAAAGTCTTCAACAACAAACACAGTGTGGACCTGAAAGGCCTTTGTATCAGTGCAGGAGAACACTGCTGGGTCCTCTACGTGGATGTTCTGGTGAGTGGTAGTGTCCGATAATGTCTTTCACTTTTCCAAACGGCAATTCAACATTCGAGGCGACCCCATGCAGCAAATGGCCGGGTGTGCCTTTGTTTCAAGCATTCCCCCCCGCTGTTAGGATGTTTCCTCCGTTTGACAAAAGTTAAGACATGCATATGTAGTAAAACGTATGTAGAAGTCACCAAAATGTATGTTTTTTTCAATGCATTTTGCTGCAATACTTGTACGACAAGATATGATAACTAATCTTTGCATGTAAAATATTGTTTGATAAATCATGTACAGCAGAGGGAAAAGCGTTCCTTCCTGTGTTTCAGTCGGGGAATAAATAAAAGCGGCACATTTTACATCAGAACAGCTTATTTTGTCTGTGTATATTTGCCTCTATGGTCTTCACTGAGGTAAAATCTCCCCGTTGCATGTTTCCACAGCTCCTGCAGTGTGATGGAAACTTGTACGATGCCATCTCAGTAGCTATCAAAGCAGCTCTCTTCAACACAAAGTAAGTCAAATAAGATTTGTTTGGGTCTCAATGATGGGATTACTAAATCCTTTGATGTGTTACAGCTGTCATATCTCTCATTCTTATTCAGTAAAATGAAACTTAACTTTCCTATTACCTTAATGACAGAATTCCCAGAGTGCACATATCGGCTGATGAGGAAGGAGGGAAGGAAATTGAGCTGTCAGATGACCCATATGATTGCATGAGACTCAATGTAGAAAACGTTCCTTGCATAGTGACGTTGTGCAAGGTAAGCTCCCCTGCTGATACTCTGAAGTAAAGAATTTCGAAAGCCCAGTATCACACAAACCGTGACCTTGACATTGGCTGTTTTCCTGCAGGTGGGCCACAGGCACGTAGTGGACGCGACTCTGCAGGAGAAGGCCTGCTCTGTAGCCAGCCTGATCATCTCTGTCACACACAAGGGCACGGTCACCTGCACGAGGAAGGTGGGCGGAGGCAGCCTGGATCCAGAGAGTATCTTCGAAATGACAAAGGTGAGTCCAGCCCCCCTCCTCGGCCATCTGGCCCCTTGTCTGTTTTGAATATGATTACGTATGAATAAGGCCGTATGGTAGAAAGGTACTTAAGTATATTGTTGTCTCCAGGCAGGTAAACGGGTCGGGAAGGCCCTTCATGCTCCACTCATGAAGCTGCTGCAGCAGGAGGAGAGTTTGGGAAAGACGCGACAGAAAGTTGGCTTCCTTGGTTAACTTCAACTGCAGTATATTATGTACATGTATACAGAATTTTCTAATAAAACTTTTAATTTGTACGGCCTTCTTGTGTTTCTGCTTAAATTTAGATACACTTTGATGTGGTGTTAAGATGCACTGATGCATTTGAGATGCATTTTATGATAAGTAAGCTAAGGATATTACAGAGGGACTATGTTTCATGTAGCTCCATCAAATAATATTGCTATTTTACACAATTAACTCTGTGCTGTGTTGTAAAACTTTAAAATGTCCTGGTGCTTTTGTTCCACACTTGCCAAGCTTCAGTTCATTATTTTATGGTAAAGAAACAAGGATGACTGTTCAGAAGTGCACAGGAAGTGCACTCTCTCTAGTCTCTCTGTGTCCTTTCGCCACGTGTCAGTCTTACAGAAGGACCAGATGTGACTGGATCACTTCCCCTCTTCCCTCAGACTCTTGTAGGGTGTGTGCGCTGGCTGAAAGCAGACCGGTCCAAAACAAACTCCTATTTATGGATAGATATCCCTGCCAATTTTGAAATGAGAAAACCTATGCAGAGAACGATTTATAAAGTTAAACAAAAATAATCAAAAACATTGCAGGCATCTAAACGGGTCATTTAAAGCTGCATGAGAGACGTCACAGGGTTATGATTAATGAGTTTGTTTTTCAGTGCCTCACTCGTGCCAAAAACACCTGGAAATAGTATTTTTTCCAAATGAGGCCATACCTAAAGACTTCCAAAACACCTTTTGCCCAGAAAGTCTTGTTCCATTATTTTTTTATTTCTGGTTTGAACTAATCTTTTGAGCCAAAGAATCAACTGTTTTGGTTTTCATATACTTTGATGAAAGCTGCACGGGGTTATGTGTGAACTGCTTCACACTGTCTGCCAGTCTCCACCTGCTTTCCAGGCCTGCGTCTGGTTTGTACTGGCTCTCTACGTGAAGCATCTGGAGCCAGATGAGACGCACACACGGCATCCTTTAAGGCTCCTGAGTTCAGAATGTTATTCCTGTAAATGGCAGTTTTGGACTTTAGTATTTTTTCCTGTTTGGAGAGATGTGAGGGAGGGTGTGAGAAAGAGAGAGAGAGAGAGAGAGAGGTGCATAAATTGCAAGCATCCATGTTGGAGCAGCCTCATTCAACAGGTCTCACCATGGAGTTCAAAGGAGTGTGTGTGCTGCTGGGAGTGCTAGTACTGGTGAACTGCTCGTTTCAGCAGAGACCACCGAGAAAGAAGCCAGTGAAAAAAGGTAAACTTAAAAGATCTGGTGAATCAAAATCTGTAGAAAGAATGACAAATGATTTGAATATCATATTTGTGTTATGAGATGTTTGATACCTCTCATTTCTCTAACAGCATGTCATTTTTATAATCATGTGCTCAAATCTCCTTGAAACAAGAAACAATTAACATGCAAACACCTGATTTGGATTTCCTTGTGTCTTTGCTGTTGCTGGCATCAGACACAGCGAAGGATGCTGACATCAAGGATCTACAAAAACAGATCAACGACATCATCCAGGAGCTCAACGTAGTGAAGGAACAACAAGTCCTGCAGACAGGTAAAAGCTGGATCATAAGTGTGTTCTTGTTTACATTAATAAAGGAATAGAAATAATTCCCTTAAGAAGGGTTTTATTACCCAAAAGTCCCATAACAATAAGATTTGATGGAGTCTGGCTTCAGACCAAGACTTTATTACCAATGCTAAAGCAAATAATCAACCGAGGCAGGTCCTCATTATTATGTTATATTACGGCGCTGTTTTGTAGAGGGGCCCTTTTTCAAAATCTAGTTTTAATAATAATAATAATAATAATAACTTATTATAAATGTAAAAGTGCATGACAGTCAGACGAGGAATATAAAGTAAATCAAATCTAAAGCATAAAAGAAAAAAACATGATGGAATTATTAAAAATAAATATAACAAAATAAGAGAAATCCATAAGAATATAATGGAAATTTAAGAAGAGATTTAAAAGATCATGCTGAGTTTGATTGTTTGATCCCACTACTGAGGGGCCCAGACAGAAAAACAAAATCTAGCTTTGTGTACTGAAGATTGCCACCCTGAGAGACATGATACTTTATATTGTGCCCTTCTGGTGCATATTCATATTTCTATTGTTTGAATCAAATGACCATGCCAAAGCCTGGGGCTAGGTAACATGGGCCGAACATCATGGTTCACATGAAATCGAAGGTAGACTTGCAGATTATAGGAAGGTATATTATATTATTATATAGAAGGTTTAAGTCCCTGCACCAGTAAACCTTCCCCGAGAAGAACTCCTCTCAGCTTTAGACGTGCAACTCTGTGGCTGAACCGACTTTATGATCACATGTGAAGGTGGGCAAGCAGCCATTAGTATCACATTGGTAATTAGATTACAGTGTGAACATTTTAAGGGGTTGCTGTGTAAATGTATTAATAGCATGACATGAGCTACACTTTTCAGCGCACCAAATATTTGCTAAATTTGGAGGTATGCCTCTCCTAAAAATAAATTCAGATGGGACACATGTGTAGTCTTTGGAACGGCAAGTTTGCATCTGGAGAGTATATGGCAAACCGGTATCAGGACACAATTATATCCAGTTGTTCCTGCAAAAGCAAAAATCTGAAGTAGGCCTACAGATAAAAGCACCATTCATCATGTTCTTTATTTGAGGATATTGTGCTTATAATCTCCAAAATACCACAGGAGTAGGCTACTATTATTCAAATTGGTGAGATCAAGCCAAACCAATGTAGATGCAACATACATAATAATAGAATAAAGACCCAACCATTAGATTAGATTTAAGTGCTACAGACATATAGTTTTAATGTGTTTATTATTGGCCAAGGTGCAGTCGAAACTGGTAAGTTTTCAGTCTGAATCACAGTTTGGGTCCATCTAACCTTCTTCCCCTCCTTTATGTTTCTCTTCAGTGTGTTTGAAAGGCGTAAAGATCAACAACAAGTGTTTCTTGGCTGACACTGTGGGAAAAAGCTATCGCGCTGCCAGTGAGGACTGCAACGCCCGGGGCGGTGTCCTCGGTACACCCACATCCAGCGATGACAACGACCGGCTCAGAGACTACATCCGCCAGAGCATCGGCCCAGACGAGCAGGTCTGGCTGGGCTTCAACGACATGGTGACCGAGGGCAGATGGGTGGACCAGACCGGCGTCAGCATAATATACAAAAACTGGGACACGTCCAACAACCGGTCCCCTCAGCCGGACGGCGGACAGTCCCACAACTGCGCCTTCCTGTCCGAGGCCTCTCGTGGGAAGTGGTTTGACGAGAACTGTCGCGAGGAGAAGCCCTCCGTCTGCCAGTTCAACATTGTTTGATCCGTGTTTCTCACCAGACTGCGCATGGTTATAGCTGCTTTCAGTGTACCTACTCTTGCTGCAATGTCACTCTGCCTGCTATTCTAAAAGGAGATTTAAACCAGTGGTTCTCACCTGGCTTTATCGAGTAAAATCGATTCTTTGATTAGATCGGTCGATTAAATCAACTAATGGATTAGTCAATAAAATACTATGAGCGTTATTCGAGTTTCTTTACTCGAGGACAGCCCTACTGGTTTAGAAGTCAGTCAGTTGCATGAGAGATATAGGGGTCGTTATTTTTCACAAAAGTACAGCATTCCTTGGGGTCACAATACAACCAGAAAGAATACAATAAACCAGAGATTGTGGGACATCCCTCTCCTCCAAAGGACTCAAACATTTGATAGATATTTGTACATCTCTTAAAAAAAAAGATGATTTTTTGCAATAATTTAAGCTTTAAACTCAGACATCCCTTCACCATTACTGTATGTTAACAAGACTCACATGGAACCAGAATAATAAGTGATATTGCATTTACATAGCTCAATCTTCAACTGCATTCATTCAAAGAGATTGTTTGAGTTTGCAGCCTTGTAGTCTCTTATAATGACTAGCCTGATGTAACCTGATCAATTACCATCAATAAACTATGAAAATCAATCCCTCTATTGTCATTTCTTTAAGGAAAGGTTAGGGGAAATACGCTTTCCTGCCGAGAGTTAGATGAGAAGAATGATCGAATGATCTTCTCATCTAACTCTCAGCAAGAAAGTTTGTGCTTCCTACACTGTTAAACACTATTCCCGAAAGTTGAAAAGCAACAAACAGAAAGACATAAGCAATGCGAACTTTGTTAAATTTTAAATTTGCAGCTGCTAGAAATGTGGGGCAACTATGTAATCCTGGCTTCCACATTTGTTGTTTCCAGTCAAAACACAGCTCTCCATGGTAAACATTGGCTGCTGCTCTGCAGTCTGAAGTCTTCCACTCCCTCCTTCACTTAACTGTTTTTTTATGGCCAGAGTTCCTGTGGTTGAAATTGTTTTCCCCATCCAGAATACAATCAGTCAGTCTCAGCATAAGAAAGAAAATGAAGTGTGATGGCAGTCATTACCTCATGAAGTAAACAGAAGAAGCTTCCCCACCAGAACATTTTCCTAGAATTTATTGCAAAACAATAATAAAAACACATATTTACAGGTAAAGAAAAAAACAAAACACAAATCTCTTTAAAAGTCAAGTAAACAATATAAAAACACTATTAAAAACACAAGTACCTCTGGTCCTTGCACATTTTTCATAGTCCCTGCTCCTGAATCCACGCCACATGGGCAGAGATTTAGTAAACAAAACAAACATTAAAGGAATAGTCCGATAGTCTGTGTTTTTGTTGCCTTCTTGCTGAGAGTTGGATGAGAAGACCGATATTGCTCATGTTTGTACAGAAAGATGCACAAAGGCTGGAAACAGCTAGCCTGGCTCTGTTTAAAAGTAACATAATCCACCTAGCAACTATAAAGCTCACTGATTATCTTATATGGAGCTTTAGAGGTGCTATTAGGAGAGGTTATATTAACTGGACAGACTTGAGAATAGAATTGATATTCTCCTCCAACTCTCTGCAAGGAAGACAAAAGGTATCTTCCAAAATACCAAACTTCCTGTAAAGAACAGGATTACAGCTTCAACTCTTGACACTTTAGAAATGGTGGAGCTCTGACAAAGACAACATATTCACCACATTCAGAAGCACATCGATCTCATATTCCCTGAGTGTGATCGAGGGACAGAGTTCACATCAGTACAGTCTAGAGATACTCTGCGCTCTAACGAGAATTAAGTAACGGTCCTGACGCACTACAAGGAGTCCTCTGTTACAATAGAAGGCTGTGGTTCCATGTCGACACCAGAGAGCCGGATTGTGTTTATGCCCCCTGTGCTCTTGAACGTGTACAGTTCATTGTCCACCATCCTGCGGTCCTCGAAGACGAGGCTGTCCTGCCGGTTGATGGGAGTGCGTGGACGGGGCGGGAGGAAAGACTCGGACGGGTCCAGGAACGTCTTGAACTGATCCATCTCAGGCTCATGGTCCGGCTCTTTGATCACAGGCAGCTCTGCTTCAGTGGGGCCGGTAAATGTCTTATAAGAGTCCACCTGAATCCCGTTGAAGTGGTCCTGCATGCTGTCGGCGTAGCTGGAGTCACCCAGCAGGTGGCCGTACACCATCGTCTCATCTATGGAGGCGTAAACGTGGGATTCGTTATCAGACCGAGCTTTGGTGAAGTGACTGTCACCCGGGCGGAAGATATTCCCTTTGCCCATGTAGATGGCGGACTCCTCGTTCATTTTGTCTTTTTTCTTTTTCCTGTTTGAATAGATGAAGGCAGACCACAAACGATAAGAAAGAGTCAACAAACATCATCAGGTACAGTCTATACAGAATATAGACAAATAAATATCACTAATCCAGTTCATTTTAAAAACATGATCCTTTATCTAACACGCACAGAAACCAGGGCCAAAACTCATCAAACCTCTAATTATTACACTTAATTGAGTCCTAAAAATGAATAAACGTAGTTAAATATTTTAAAAATACAACTAAATAAATAATATTGTAAAATTTAAAAAGAAATATAAAACTTTATACTTTCAGTTAGTAAAAAAAAAGCAAAAAGCTTGATAAATGTATGTATATATATATATATATATATATATATATATATATATATATATATATATATATATATATATATATATATATATATATATATATATATATATATATATATATATATATATATATATATATATATATATATACATACACACATACATACACTTTCAGTAAGAGCCAATTTAGGAGTCAAAAAGTTATTCCCTGAAAGAATAAAATACATTTATCTAGCAACTTACTTACAGGGATAGACAATCAGAAAAAAGGATTTACTCAACATTTACACACCCAGCGGTGCGTTTTTCTGCAATTTCTGTTATTTTCTTTAAAGTCTATTGAATAAATGATTCATACTTCAGATAACATTTTCCCTCAGAAGTGGTCTCTGCACTGCACTGCATGTACTCCTTTACATTTAAGAGCCTTTCTATGTGACAAGAATGATGATAAATAGCTTGTATTCTTGCACTTAAGAGTCAGAGTCAAAGCGTGGGATTGTTACTTTTATGTTTCACTTAAAATTAAAAATCTCACGATTAAACGTTTGATAAATACGGGCCCAGATGTTAACGCTCTTTCTTCTACAGGTGTACTCACTTTGTGACGAAGCACACAACAGCCAACACTATGAGCAACAGCAGCAGAACTCCTGCGATCCCGAGTAAGATGGCCAAGAGATCTGTATAAAAAAAGACGACATGGTAGAATTAAGTAAATCTACTTCAGTAATCTAAAAAGGCATTATTTTTGTGTACAAGGCCTGAATTAGTCCTGCTTGCTTGCTTACTGGACTTCTTCTGCAGAACGATTTTAGTCACTGCACCAAAGTTTCTCTCCTCTGGAATACAGTTGGACATGTTGAGATAGAAACTTCGTGGCACTGTCAACTTGTCCTCCGCCTGCTCGTCCTCCCTGCGGCTCAGCATCTCCTCATCGTCCCCCAGCATCCTCACCTTGATGGCGGTGTGCCTGTCGTTGCATTTGGGCTGGCTGATGTTGACAAAATGCACATGCGCCTGGTACTGGCTCGGTACAGTGACGATCCAGGCTACGGTGGACGAAGGCTTCATACCCTGAGGCCAGTTTGGGGTGGCCAGCAGGGTCGGAGATGACTCCATTGGACTGACTCTGTAAATAATGCTCTCTGAAAAAGAAAAAAAGGGAGAGATGGAAATAATGCTGAGTCTCAGTACTGCATCATCCAGCTTTCATGGTACAATAGTGCCCCTGTGTGTATGTGTGTGTAAAATGAATGTGCTGTATTTCACCATAACTATAGTGGAGATTCACAGCACAGGAGGATACAGATCCTCTTACGAGGGCTGCGACTAATGATTATTTTCAGAATTTATGAATTGAATCTTTTGGTATACAAAAATCCGCTCAAATTGATTATAATCTGTTAAAACCTGTCTGAACGTTGTAATGATAATTAAAACCATAAAGAAAGGACAGTATAATAGAGTTGAAACTGTTAAATGCCAACAATTTACTGAGTTAAG
The DNA here is from genome assembly GCF_900634415.1 of Cottoperca gobio. Taxonomy (NCBI): domain Eukaryota; kingdom Metazoa; phylum Chordata; class Actinopteri; order Perciformes; family Bovichtidae; genus Cottoperca; species Cottoperca gobio. The sequence continues at coordinate 9,959,253 of NC_041365.1, read as the reverse complement.
CTTTTCAAAGGACAAATGTTAGACATTTGAATATCTCTGGGTTTTGGATCGTAAGTAAAAATAAAACTGTTAATATGAAGATGCCACCCTTGGCTTTAGGTATACACGTATATTGGCCATTCACCACCATTTTCTGATAAATATATTAGAAATGCACCAATTTATCAGCAGAACATCGGTATCGGCCGATATTCGCAAGTATTGAAACATTCAACAACAAACAAAGGTTCTTTAATAAATGATTTAATTTGTGCTTAATTAAAGATAGTGTAATGAAGGGCTGAATGACATTAAAACAGTTAAGTTTAAAAATATATATAATTAACTTTTTCACTGGCACACATGGGGGAATAAATAACAACAAAAACATATGCATTGACATCAACTATCGGCCAAATTGTTTTCAGCCCAGAATTTCACAATCGGCGCATTCCTAAAAGTTATTCATCTATTAGCTGAGAAAATGATCTGCGGATTAATCGAAAGTTTAAATAATCATTAACTGCAGCCCGCAGTATATTCATGTTTTACCTGCGATCTCCCGACTGTAGTTGACATTGAGAAAATGCCCCTTGATCTTGCTGAAGTCCTTGGCTGTGGCTGTGACGGAGACGTTGCCTTGCACCTGAACTTTCTGGATCATTCCTTTAAAGCAGAACTCTCCAACAGAAAACCCATCGCCCTCTGCCACATGCAAGGAGACAGACTGATTACACTCCTGGCCGGGCAGGGATTGTCGGAGACTTCCTGTCGGCGACGTCAGTTCCACGGTGCTGTCCTGAGGGACGTTGAGGTGCCAGGTGAAGCTGTGGAGGGGCATCGCTAGACAGGAGTCCAGTCTGGGCACAGTGAGGAGAGTCGCAGAGCAGGAGGTCAAATTTTGGCACCCTGTAAAAAGGCACAACATATTTTTTTAACCAGGGAACGGTGATAGACAAAGACTCTTTAATCTCTTTACAGCAGGGGTGGGGAACCTCCGGCCCTTGAGGTAATTCATAAACACACGCAAAAATATCCACTAGAAAAAAAAAAAAAAGACCAGCAATAGAATGAAACGGTTTACTGACTGTTTTTCCTGGTCAGGGTCAGGGTCCTTGAACACAACACGAGGTCATGTCAAACGAGACTGTCGTTGACATCAGTGAACGCAGCATGGCGAGTGTAAAACAGAGAAAGGTGGATGCGGAATGTCGCACTTTCCAGGAGAAACGGACGAACGATTGTTTCTTTTTGGAAGTAAAAGGCCAGTGTGCCTAGTTTGTGAGGACACGCTTTCAGTGATGAAAAATAAAGAGAGAGAGAGAGACCAAGAACAGACTATTCCACCACTGCTGTGCAAGTATCACAGCCATTTACAATAGGCTACTCACTTTTTATAATTTGTGCAATTATCACTGCCATGTGCAATATTCACTTGGTACTTATATTATTTTTTATTCTATTTAATTATTGTGTACTGCCTTTTTACTTTATATGTTCTTTTGCTGTGACAAGATACATTTCCCCGTTGTGGGACTAAAAGGATTTCTGATTTCTGATAAAACAGAAAGATACATGGATAAAAATGTTTCTTTTTTTGCACAGCATGAAAGAAAGGTGAAATGAATGGGCTGCGTCTTTTTAAATTAGCAGAGGTTATGAGTTCAATAATTAGTATGGCCCTCGAAGGATGTTGTAAAAAATAAAATGGCCCTTGATAGGAAAAAGGTTCCTCACCCCTGCTTTACAGTATCAAGTAAACTGAAAAAACTACAAGCATTTCATGAACATGCAAAAATAAAATCATCTTACCAATAACTTTACTGGCAGTCAGGCGCACATCTTCATGTGGACAGTCGAGGAAGGCGAGGCCGGCCTTCGTGCCTGCTTCCACATGTATCTTCTTTTCAACCTTAGAGTTAATGCTCATCTCACAGTAGGGATCAGAACCCACTTTCTCTATCTGCAGGGACACTCCTTTGCGCTTGGTTAGATCCACCGCACACAGAACTAAGACAGAAATACAACATAGAAAGACAATATTTTAGTGATCAAAAAGTCTTCAAGTCAGCTTTTATTGTAACTTAAATAAAGTACAAGTATGTCAAAATTGTACTTAAATACAGTACAGTTGGATTTATTCCAAATATACATGTACATACTTTAATTAGCCAGAAAGTTGATTAAACTCTCAAAGACCTTTCTAATCATCTGCATTAAATATAAATGTGTCTGCTGCATTATCCCGTTTCTCAAACGGCGACTGTATTTCCCAATCTAGGTCGCCAGAAAATTACATCTGTCCTTTCTTTGCTCCTTTTGTAAAACACAAGCAAATTGGTTTCTCTGAGTAACCTGGTTACTTGAGCGCATGTACCGCACATATTCCAGAGCTTCAGAAGTTTTAATGCCGACTGTACCTGGATGCCCACTCCTCATTACAGAGACTCTGTAGTTCAGGGTGAGTCCCTGTAGCGTCGTGTTGGTTTCACAGTTCTTCAGCACCATGTTGAAGTTGCCCTGCTGGTGCTGCGGCTGAGAGTCCGTCAGAGTCAGTTTGATCGCCTTCTTTTCCTCCTTCTGGTACGCCACCTCCACTTCATTATTAAGGCACTCTGGAGATGTGTGATTGCGAAAACGCATTGTGTAGTTGTGCATGCCGGGCACCGTGAAGTGCCACTGCATCTGCTGGTTATCAGGGAAATCACTGGGATAGTTGGCTGAGATGAAGTCTGTGTCAGACACACCTCGTGGTAAGTTGACCTTCACTATGGCCACCACTGGAGAGAAACAAGGAGAGAATATGGTGAGTAGAAGATGTCTTTAGCGTCAGCTATTCTTATTTATTTAGTCTTAGTCCCGTGTCAAGTGTCCTTCCTAGTTTTGATCATATTTAGTTAACCTCATCCTCTTCTTTTTAGTTTTAGTTGACAAAAAAAAAGGAAATCTAAAACAAAAACAATACTATTTTAGTTTAGTTTCAGTCATCAGAATATGTGAATATTTCAGTCAATCTAGTCTTTCTCCCAAGTCTTGTTGTCATTGTTAACTTAAATTTAGAGAAGTAAGTTACAGGATATACGGCAGGTTGAGTCTGTGGCTTCTTTTAAAGCTAAGCTCAAAACTTAATTTTATTGCACTGCCTACCCTGATTTTACCTGAGTCTAATTTTTCTTCAGTTTTATGGGTTTTACTATTTCAATTTGTTTGTTGCTCTTTCAGTACTTGTATTATGTTATTACTGTATTTATATGTGAAGCACTTTGTCACTTTCTTTTGACAAAAATATTATTATTATTAATAATGTTATTACTCAGAGTCCTCCTGACTGTGCTCAATGTGAAAAAACAAAACATTTAGTCCTTTTTTTTGTGAACAAAAATAAAGCGATTTTGGTAAAGTTAAAAAAAAATTAAACTACATTTTACCGTCTCGCAATTAACACTGGATTTCTTTTTACATGATGTTTGATATGTAGTGGTGTCTTCTAATCCCATGTGGAGTGGGACGGACCAAACGTTTGGCACGACACAGAAATAACATCTAACTAAGAGATCTCCTAACTTACTGCTGGTCTCAGGTCCAACATTGAGTTTGAAGTCAATAGGAACCAGCTTCCTGTCACCAGGCACCTGCAGAGACATGCGGCCCTTGTAGCGAGCCAGGATGGTGGTCACAGTTCCTCCTTTGCAAAAGGTACCAATGGTTGCTGGCCCTGTGCGCAGATAGGTAACAAGAGAGTATGTGTGATCATCTGGGCAGGTCTCCTTATTGGGAATCTGTCGCATTCCCGGTTCGGGGAAGTCCAGTTGGAAGGCCCGAGTAGCGACAACTTTCAGATCCCAGGTAAAGGTCCGGTTGAAATCGGGGAACAGCGAGGACTCGGCCTGACCAATGTTTCCAGAACAGGATGTCTCTGTGCAATCTGGCATTTGTAGAGAAGAGCATACACGTGATGGTGATTTAGTTTTGTGTCGACAAGGATTTTAAAAACTGCATCGTTAAAGCATGAAAACAAGTAACTTAAGTGTTATCATTTAGTGATGAAGAATCTTAAGAAGTCTAACCTAAATGAATATAGTCAGTCAATGGGAGAGTGTTGGAAAAATAAATCATACAGTTTAAAAAGACAAATCAATTAAATGTGTTCTGGTTTGTTAAGAATATTGGTGAAATTAGTAACAAACTGACTCAAGTTGGGTGTTATTTTTGTTGAAGTCACAACGTGAAGAGACTAAACGGGATTTAGGGTTGTGAAATGTTTTAAATACAAATTAAACTTTGCGCTAACTAATAGAGATTTTTAACAAAACAAAACGTAATGTCTCTTTCTACACTGACAGTGAACTGGACAGCAAGATGGCTCTTATTACTGTTGTTTTGACTTGTACGTTTGCTTGATTAACCTATTTTTAGTTTTCCTCCTCATCTACTTGATGAGATACCGTCAATACAAAAACATGTTTGACCTTCATACCAATTTCTCTGTTGATCTCCACAATGAAAACATCCTGAGGTCGGGGGCAGGTAAATTCTACTGTGGTGTTGCGAGGATCTTTCAGGGTGATGTATGTCGGTTCGCATTTCTGTTTGGGATCCATTTTTAAACACACACTGCAGTCTGGCTCGCTGGTCACCCGGCTGATGGTAATGATGGTGTCAGGATCGGGCGTAACGATCAGCATTCTACCACCTAAAGAAGAAAGAAAAATAAGATATTCATCAGACTAAAGATCACAGAAAGTCTCCCATGAAATGTGGTTCACAGACCTACGAAGTTTAGGAAGATTAGGAGAGCCTTTATAGATCCCTTACATCGACTCAAATGTGATGGCTGATACTGAATTGCTGTTTTACTTTCATATGGACTTAATTTTATTTTACATCCTAACATCAAACTGATACTTTTCAAGGAATAATTTCCTTGTCTTTTTGTGCTTTTATTTTTATTGTAAAAGGAATGTGCATTGCATATTTTTGTCTTGTGCATTATTGCTTTTTTTTCCTCCTATTTTGTTGTGCGTATTTTGTTTTAGTCAGTACAGTTAAAAAATGTTAAATACAGAACAATTGTGCTCTGCGTGTATTTTCCCCAATATAAAAAAATAAGATACCTCTGCTATCTCCAGCTCATTTACAGTAATTATGTTCTGTTGATCAATCTCTCCTGTCAATTAAAACTAAACGCTAAACTAAGTCATTACATTTAAGCTTTTATGAACTATTATGAAACATCTGTGTGTCCTTTTAAAAGGACGTAGCTTCTATTTAGGAATATGTTTGATATATATAGTATGTATTGTTCTGTAAATAAACAGCTACTTGTTTCTCTTTTTCGTGTGAACAAACTGAGGGAACAGACACTTGCCTCTTGGTGCTGCTTTGACAGTGAATGCGTCCAGTTCAACTCCTTTGGGCACTTCTACAGTCACAGTCGTCGCTCCGAGCAGATCCAGCTGAGACACTGTCCCACTCTTACAGTAGCTGTTACTTTTTGTCTTTCCGTCACTTTTAGTTGTGCTCACCGAGTACTGGAGGCCATCATCGCAATTTTCTGCTCCAGTATTTTCCTTTAATCCACCAGGGAAGTCCAGAGTTAAAACAGTCCTCTCTGGTACACTAATGTCCCATGTTATGGATCTTTTAAAGTCCTTGAAGAGATCGGGATCAACTTCTCCTGCAGCTGGAGTACAGGAGCTCGGGGTGCATTCTGGGTAATAGAAATGATTAAAAAAAATATTAAAAAAAAGGTTTAAAATACTGTTTATTCTTTTCTTTTTAAATACTACAAAGAGAAAAAGTCTAGACTTTGAGTGGCAAATTACACTTATATAGCTATAAATAAATAAATACATATACAAGTAGTAGTAGAAAAATAATACATTCATATTTACATAGTCTATTGTTGAACTGTAGAAAATAATTAAAGAAATGTACTCATTTCTAAAATAATTGGCAACATATGTTCATTCAATTTTGCAATTAACTATTGATTTATGTCTTCATTACAGCTTCTCTATATGCATTTAATATTTATCTTTCTTTAGGTGATGAATAAGTCCCTTTCTTGTCTTCCATACATGAGAATCAAATGCATAGTTTAAAATGACCAATCCCAAATTATGCTGGTAACTGAAGTAAACGTTGACATGCAGCCTCAACAGTTCTCACCTATTTTCTTCTTCATCTTCACGCTGTACACTTCCTGAGGTTTCTGACAGCTGAACTCCAGCGAGAGTCTTTCAACGTTCGTCATTGTCTTCTCTGTGGGTCTACAGTCGGGAGTCGAGCCATCGACTGAGCACACATCACATTCTGCTTCCTTAGGATCCCGGCTGATGACCACAGTTGTGCTTGAATCAACGGTTATAACCATTGTTCGGCCCTCTAAAGAAAAGGGGTAAAAAGGAGAGCGTGAGAAAGGTGTCAAGATTGGGTTACACCTGCTATTTGTAAATCCATCAATAAGTGCTTCCTCAGTTCTTAGTAGCAACCAGCTCATTTCAAACTAGTGAATTCATGTTGCAGCATGAACATTTAATGGAAAAGGTCAACATTTAGGGAAATAAACTGAGACTAAGATGAGAAGATTTATACCACTATCATAAAAAAAGAATGAAGGTTCTGCAGCTAAATTAGCTTAAACACAAAGACTGGAAACCGGGGGAAACAGCTAGCCCGGCTCATCACTTTAACTAAATCGTTTGTTTAATCCCATTTATTTATTTTGTACTGAACAAACAAGTATAACTTGTTGCAACATGTTTTGTTACCTTAGGACAAATGGAGACAGGCATTAATCTTTTCATCTAAAGAAAATAAGCGCAGGGTATTTCCCAAAACCTCAAACGCTTCCTTAAATTTGACATTACTCTAGTAATGAGTAAATTGGTTTCCATTCAATATCTGTAGTGCAGTACTGTAGCATCACAAGCTGTAGCACACCTGCCAAAAATAACAGTTTCAGATGACAAACTTAATTGCAAATCATTTGTAAATGTACGTATGACCTTTCTTGCTTTATACATGGAGAAATATGCGTGACAGTTTAATTAATATTTACACAGTTTAGAATGAGAGGGAATCATTAAATTATGCTCACTCAACTGTCATTATTTAGTCATTTAGCAGCATGATGTTGTGTAATGTGTGTCATGTGTTAGACGCTTACATCATTATTAAACTGTATTTCAAGTTTTCAGATCAGATACGTCAGACAGTCAATAACTTATTTTACTGTTCTAAATGGGTAATATGTTAGCAAGCTAACGTTAGCTTTGTCAGTTGGTTCAGTCAGCTTTAACAGTTCGGCTACAGTTTGCAGTTGTTGGGTGTAAATATTTAGCAACATCTCATCTCTATGCAAGAACTATAGAATGTTACTTTAGTCATAAATATCCACAAAGAAAATATGTACATTATAACTAGGCCAAGTTTGAACCTAAGGACAGCTGACAGACTTTGTATTTAATCATTTGTTCTTACTTAGTGGTCCAGCGGAGGCCTGGAACACCACGGAGTCGACCTGAGAATTTGGTTTAACTTGCAGAGACACAACAGCTTGATTGGTCAGGTCGAAGCGAGTCATAGAACCACCTCGACAATACTGAGAGACCTCAGCGTTTGTTTTGGATGTGGTCATCGAATACTGAATTCCATTAGTGCATGGTTGTGTCGTCTTTATCAGCCCGTCTCCAATGATGTCCAGACCCACAACTGTCTTCTCAGGCGCCTTCACCTCCCAGGACAAGGTTCTGCTGAACTCTGTGAGGATGGAGGGTTGAGTTTCTACTGTTACAGGGCTGCAGGCGTCCTTAGTGCACTCTGGATTCAAATTGAAAAAGGCAAGAAAAGATGCACAGATTGGTTTAAAGCTAAGGTTCTGCAACTTTGGAGAAACCAGCAAGAGTAAGGTATATTTTTTAATATCCAAACAAAAAAATCCCAGCGCCTCCTTTCAGGCCTCCCTCCAAAGCACACTGCCCGTTTACTGCTGGACGGGTCCACGAGAGAGTGCCGTCACCGCTACCCGTGTCAACTACCTCATGTCTCATTCACATGGAAGAAAACAGCTAACATTAACATAATGAACATAAACAACAGACATGGCTGTTGCTACAGCTGTCAAGATAACATGCAAGATCAAAAAAGAAGAAAGTTCCAACGCACGCTTCTGGTAAAGAAACGCATAGCAGCATAAACAGCCTTCTTACAAGCATTTTCTATTTATTTTTATTTAACAATGAAATAGCCATTTGATTCAATTGCAAGAAGTCCGTCACATTATTTTTAGAGGCCTGCAACAGCCACAGAGACTGAATTATTTATTTTGTCAGAGCATTTGATTTATTGATTGCTGTCGGGATGTAAAGACAATTTCAACAAATGCTTCTAAAACAAAAAGCCTAGCCAAGCTTTAGAAATATCAGCTCTTGTGCACCTTCATTAACTAGAACTAGAACTATTAACTATGTTTTGATGTGAATTAAATTAAGTCATTGGGAATTCAATAAATTGTAGGATCCCGAACAACATACGCTGTCAAAAGTCACAATGGACTGAGGCTGGACGGGAATGATGCAGGTTTTTGGGTTCTTGTCTCACGGTTGCTTCCGAAAGGGTTGACTCCTTTAAAGTGAATTAAACACCTTCTAACAGACATGACTACACAACTCTTCATAAGTGGTTTATCATGAAAAATCCATCCATTTTCAGAGTAAAACTATATTTGGTCCTCGTTGTTTCCCTAAACAAAACATAATTTGTCTAAAACTTCAAATGAGGCCAGTAAACTCACCAATAGTCCGAGAGATGGTCACAGTGTAAGCCTGTTCAATGGGCTGGGAGCAGTTGAACAGCAGTTTGACCTCCTCTTCAGGTACCAGAGACAGAGAGGAGTGGCAGGACGTGTCATTCACCCCGCTGACTGTACACACAGCACATTGATCCAACGGCAGCTCAGTGGACACCGTCACTGTCGAGCCTTTGTGTGGTCGGACCGTCGTCTGTAGGCATTCTGAGGAAACAGAGCAGAGGGAGTTATGCAAATACCCTGAAGATGTTTCATACTGTGATCGATAATCTCAAGATGTGAGTTTTGATTAGGTTTGGGAAAAAGTTCAAATGGGGAAATGATGCAAAAGGAGTCCTGTCCTGTTTCAACTGCATATCAGCTGATTGAAAGCCGGCTCGGACACATTCCCATATTTGGACTTGAATCTTTGGATATGGCACATACAAGCGACAACATTCAGTCTCATCAAAACATGGATTAGCAGTATGATCTTCGAAACTAGAGCAGAAACAACAAGCTGACTAATTGATGAGTGGATCTGCAACTATTATGATAACCAATGAATCATTTTAAAGTCATTATTAGCTGCACGGCTCAAAGGAGGCAGTGACGGTCGGTTAGTCGACCACTTTGGAACTGAACTGACGTATCAATAATAACAACTATTAGATATTATATGGATTGCCATGAAATTTAGTACAGACATTCATTGTTCGCAGAAGATGAATCCTACTGACTTTGATGATCCGCTGACTTCTCCTCCAGCGCAATCCGCAAGTCAAAATCAAAGACTAATGAGGAAGTATCCGTCGGCCTCTGCTGTACTTTGTGCTCAGTGATAATTATCGAATGTTAACATGTCAAAACTAAAACATGAACATTATATCTGTTTAGCATCAGCAGGTTAGCATCGTCTTCGTGAGCATGTTTGTTAAAGCAAAAAGACCAAACATTCTTTGGTTTTAGGTTTTTGAATATGAGTATTTGCTGCTTTTTATTGTCTAATATTATTATAAACCGGATATATTCGGACTGTTGGCCAGACTCAACTAGACATTTTGCAGAGAAAACAAAAACAAAAATAGCTGGTAACGTGCAGCCCTATTCAAACAATCAGGAATCAGATGAGTGTCACATCAGTTTGTTCACACTGAGCAGAATACTGTCAGATTTCCTGTAACAATTTAAGGTATCACTTCAACACCGTGGCAACATTTAGGCTACAAAAGGAACAGAACTTGCACCCACAAATGGTCAGACAGCAAACAGAGTGGTATCAGGCACACCCATCCCCATGTTGTGTAGTGCCAGACCAAAACAAATTAATTGACTTCACATTGTCGTGAGTCATCCGAGCGTTGGGTAAAGAGAGGAACTCAAGGTAAACCAGTTTTAAAAAGTGACTGCTGTTTTTGTGACATTTGAGTCTTATGTGGCAATTGCAAACTGGTCGCTGAAGGGAAATTGCCTTTTACAAATTCAGATGATACTGTTAGTTTCCTCTGTAACTTAATACACCAGCAGCTGTAAAGCTACATCACTGCTTAAGTTTCACCGAAAGCTCCCGTCATAGTGTTATTGAAATGTAGATGAACTCTGGTGGCAGTGTGGAGTGATGCAAAAGAGCATATGAAAAGAAACCAGAAATTCATAATTTGAACTTGCAAGGACTTGAAAGCACCACAGAGCAACGCTGCAGCACAGTTAGCTAGAGGGTTTCTTGTGACAGTAAAAAGTGGACGTCAAAGGGTTAAAATGTTCATATTTTGTGGCAAATATTAGTTTATATGATCATTTCCACAAACACTATAAAAGAGAATAAATTCCCCATGATGCGGATTACCTTTTCCTCAAGATATGAATTAAGTCAGTAGAGAAGAAAGCACCAAGTTTAAATCTAACAACAAAATATGATAAAACGCCCGACAGATTGATAGCTCAGCAGCAGATTGCAGGTCAATCATTAATGAAGCCATGATGAATTCAGGCCTCCAGGAAGTTCCATAAATGCCTCATAAACCTTTTGAAATGGAGATCTAGAAGTCACAAAGAGAATATATGCTGCAGCCTCTCATCTCCACTCTCAAGACAATCATAAGGTTGACTTAATGGCCTCTATTATCTTTTACTGTATTGACCCAGAGCGTTAGACCTAGCTCACTTTATTCAGAGTGCTTTACAGAACTGCCTCTTTGCTTTAGGTTTCGCATGAGCACGTTTAAACCCAAAAGACAGCATTCATGGCAATTTTATGTTTGACCCAATTGGCACAAACTTGAACTGAAGCTACAATGTTTGTTTAAGCACTTACAAAAAAACAGGTGTTGCCTACTAAAAGCACGTAAGAGGTAAACAGGTGAACAAAGCTTCACTTAACAACTAGAAGAGATTATTATCCCACCTGATATGTCGAAGACCGTCAAAAACAAAAGTCCCAGCAGCGCGCAGGTCGCACACAGCCGCATGTTCACAAATAAATGAGGAGTTTCCTGTTGTTAAAATGATTACAAAAGTTTAAAAAAGATAATGTATTAGGTGCAGTTTCTCTCTCAAATACACGGTTGCATTTTCATTCACGTTACAGCGACAGCGACAGCGTTGACAGCCACTTCCTGCTCAGCATTACCTGTGCGCAGCGGCGCAGGAGGGCGTGGACCTCGGGCAGGTTACTGTTACCTGCCCAAACTTGACGGGTGAGGAGGAGGATCGGGCCCAGCCGTTGTACCCTTGAGTCGAGACACTACAGAGCGGATACACACAGTTAAGACTTCTGATAAGAGGCGAGTCCTTATGTGACTGCCTTCACCGTGTGGCACAACGGATGCCCTATTTATAAAGAGCCAAACATGCCAAGGATAGTTGGCATCGTGCGGTGTATCCCCAAAATGAGATTGCAGAGGAAGGGTGTGGAAACAGAGCTCAAAGTAGAGTTTATGTTTGAATAACCAGAATTAATTGTATTATATGCTACTATCAAACTCTGATAATATTGTGGAGATTAACAGCAGGAATTAAGAATAAATGTCCTATTTTTGGTGACAGTTAAAATGAGCAATATGTTTACATTCAAAATGTTGTGCCTTGTCAGCTGCATTTGTTCCCAAAATGAAATGATAACGAGCATGTGTTTAACTGTGTGTATGCTTGGTGTCTGATAGTATGTGTATACTGTGGATAACACTCCCATGTTGCAGAGGCTCTCCTCCTGCCTCCACATGCCTCATCATGACGCAGACATTCCTGCACAGAAACAAACATAGCTACCTGAGGGCAAGACCACTCGCAGACGCACATTTGTGTTACATTTTTGAAAGCTTTAATTGTTTATCACCAAAGTAATGTATTCCAATTTGAATGCAAAATGCTTTAAATGAACCCTCAGGATCATGATTTCAACCATGTCATTTTCTCGAATGAACCCCAAACTAATCACAACAACACTCAACAAAAGAAATCAAAAGAAAAGAAAGAGAAAAATATCACATATGTCCTAATCTTTCTGTCTTTCTGTCTTTGTGTTGACACACACACACACACACACACACACACACACACACACACACACACGTTTACACTAAAACACAAGTCTTTTTGTTGAACCAGTCGGACAGCATGCAGAGTGGGCGGTGTGGTGAATTCAAACAGCTTTACTGGGTCTTAACAAGAGACCTCAGTGAAGAGTCAGCAGCTGTCACACACTTCCCCTCCAATGTTACTGTACTGGATCCAGGAGCCCCAAACATGTGTTGTGGAGAGTTTCATGGATAAAGTTTATTTGTGGGAGTTCATTGAGATCATTTACACTGAGCTATTGATGCACTGTATATGGAGACATTATAAGTTATGATGATACATTTGTTTATTGTTGACGATAGATAGACGATAGTCATGTCTGCCGTCTTGTTTTATTAAAAAGAACATGTCAAATCTTAAGTGTCCATAAAACAATACTGAAAACAAAATGCAGACAACCATATTTTTTAATTTATGATTTGTTCTGCTCACTTGGCACAAATACCAGCATTTGTTATTTGGGCGGGTCTGATTCCTGGAGTTATAAAACAGTCCACATGAGGGCAGTAACACAAGACATATGAGCAGCATCACGTTATAATGTATGTACGTTTTTATGACTAAAGATTGAATAGGTTTCAGAGCTCCTGTTCAATATTGTGTTCATGCACAGATAATGTTGATTGCAGTACATAAGTATATTTAATACATTAGGACTCTTTGCCAGTGCATAGTGCTCATTATATAATGGAGACCTCAGTGCATTTTGGACACACTGGGTTGATAAGAAGGTGTGCTTGTTTATGATGGTTCGTATGTTTATTTACTTTGATTCATTTATGAATGAAGTGTAAGATTGTTTTTGAAGGCAGATGTGTTTTTCATATTGGTTATTTTTACTTTAAAGGTGCTACACAAATAAATTGACCTTGCTTTGCCTTTCCTGATGCTTTAATCATCTCAGGGCCTTGTGACCCTTCAGACCGAACCCGACCCCTTTAGGTTGGAAACCACAGCACTAAACTACCTGTGTATAAAGTCATTTTAAAAAAGCTTCACCTCGATCAGCTACAACAGCACAAAGCTGCTTTCATTTGAATGAGTCAATAATAATGACATAATGCAATGTATCATAATATAACACCCACAGGAAAAATAAGTACTTTTAATTTAGTACGTTTTTGAACGCAGTTCTTACTTTGGCACTCTTGTATTGGTCATTTTACGTAATTAAAGGATCTGAATACGTCCTCTTGTGAAAGGAAAGTAACTAAGTACATTTACTTTTTAATTTTGAGGTACTTGTACCTTACTTTTCTATTTTCTTCTACTTTATACTTTAACATGTCAGAGGTAAATATTGTACTATTTACTCCGCTACATTTATATGTTAACCTACGTTACTTTGCACATTCAGATTAATAATACAACACATTATCAACAAATAGATTATGATGTAATATTATAGATTAAGATCAAATGCCTGAAGGGGGAAAGTACCCAGCAGAATGTACATTCATTAAAATGACCTCCACATTTACCAGTAAGTGACATACACAATAATGCATCGATAATTATAATCTAATGATATAATATGTATTACTCTGAAATGGGCCATTCTGCATAAAGAGTGTGAATCCTTTGTGGTGCTCTTACTTGTGCTAAAGGATACCAGTTGGCCCGCCTGTTGCCACCCACTCAGCAGCCTCGGAGGAGTCAGGGGGTCTGAAGAGTCGAAGCCTCTTTGAGACCAAAAGCATTGAATGCAACACCCATGAACCCAGATAGCAGCTCCCCTTACAGCTGTCTGCACCACACATAAAATTAGACCCCCAGACAGTCGTAATGTAGCCTCCAGCAGCCAGAGACAACTGGGGGAAATACTGTAGAAGATGGACCCGAGTTATAGTTCCAGTCTGTACTTTGGTAAGGACGGAATACACTGAATATTTACCTTTCTATAGTTTTTTAGTGGTTATTTATTCCAGCACTCTGTAAAACAGATGATTATTACAGTGTGTGTGTGTGTGTGTGTGTGTGTGTGTGTGTGTGTGTGTGTGTGTGTGTGTGTGTGTGTGTGTGTTTTTAGTCTGTACAGTATGTTTACAGTCAATGAAGAGACAATCAGGTTTCTATGGAAGAGTATGAAGGCCAGGCATGAGGGGGGAAAATGAGAGAAGGAAGATTTGTATTTTATTTTGCATTTCGAGAATGAAGTCCTACTTTCAGTAAACCGTATGTGCTAATGCCACTAGTTTGACTTATTCTCAACATTTTGACTTTATTCTTGATATTACTACTTTACTCTCGATATTTTGACTTTATTCTAAGTATTTCGACCCTATACTCAAAATGGTATTTCAACTTTATTCTCAAAATGTCAACTTTATTCTTAAAATGCAAATGAAAAGATTATTCATCTGATTCATTTTTTTCTTATGCCTGGCACTATTACTGAAGGTTCAACCTTGTTCTTGAAATGTTGACTATATTCCCCCCATTTCGACTTTATTCTTGAAATGCAAAACAAAACAAAAAGTCTTCCTCCTCTCATTTCCTTACGTCTGGCCCTGATACTCTTCCGTAGGTTTCACAGTAACCAGGTCTTTGTGTTTCTTCTTTGTTGTGTATTCAGGAAGCTGTACAAGCTGCAGTAAAGCGGTGTGTGGTGAAGGGAGAGCCTGTCGGGCGATGGGACACTTATTCCATGACACTTGTTTCACCTGCAGCGTTTGCAGTGAGTCCTCTAGATGTGAGGGCGGATGTTTTGCTTCCAAAATATCTTAAAGCCCCTCAAAACCTGATTTAAAATATTTTGTATTTCTTTATAACATTAAATATTCATGAATAATGAAGTAACAATCAAAACAAAAAATGTTTCTGTGTATTGTTTAAAAATTATTTTATTGCTGAACATTAATTAAACAACAGTATGTTATCAAATGTCGCATTATGGAAAATATTCACTTTGTTCCTTTGGGTCATGTTTAGGTAGAAAGCTCACTGGCAAGCCATTTTATATAGTTTCAGGAAGAATCTACTGTGAGGAGGATTTCTTGGTAAGAATATCTTATTTTTACAGCTCAATTTTACACAAACATATGATTTATATATAGTTCGAGAAAAAATGTCAGCAATTAACCAGACATTTAATGAGGGAATTGTTTTGTTGTTTAATGTAGTGCTCAGGAGCTCATCCAGCCTCAGAAGTGTGTAACAGCTGTGGGGATTTAATCACGGACATGGTGAGTATGTATTCATTTACTGTGTGAGCGTTTGGTGCATGATCTCACCAGCGGTGGAGAAGTACTCGGATCTTTTACTTAAATAAAAGTGCTGATACCAGTGTAAAAACACTCTGTTACAAGTCCTGCATTGAAAATGTTACTTACCATTTCAGGGTAATGTATATTCAAACATTGAATTAGAAATATTAATGCATTAATGTGTGGGTAGCTTGTGAGTTTCACCATGGGATCCATTTTTTTTTATCTTTATCCAGTCTAATACATCATAAGTACTTGATGAATTGTACTCAGTTACTTTCCACCTGCTCTCACATTGTGTAAAGAAGAGCTCATTTTGCATCGTCAGATCTTGCAGGCTCGTGGGAAGTCGTACCACCCGTCCTGCTTTCGCTGTGTGGTCTGCAGACAGAGCCTGGAAGATCGGCCCTTCACTGTCGACGCAGACAGCAGAGTTTACTGTGTCAGCGACTACCACAAGTGAGATTCTTATGCAGGACAACAACAATGGGCCAAGCCCTTTAATTCAGACAAAAGACGAAACCAAACCCTGTCAGACAGACGTGAGATAAGTCACACCCAGACTGATTTCACTTATGAGTTTCTGTGACCTTTTACTGAGACTTCTTCATGGTTTCAGGGTCCAGGCTCCTCTGTGTGCTGCGTGCAGAGTGCCGATACTGCCAACTGAGGTGAGCTGCATGGATCGTTTGAATAAGGGGAGACACTACAGGTGAATAGGGTCAAATATTTACCTAATAAATATCACCATGAAACCTCAACAGTTGATTACTTATACTAAGGCAATTACTTTTTGTATTACAAGTTTTCTGAAACGTTATGTTTAAATATTCATATAATGCATCATCTTATTAGATATGTGATCATTTGCATAGAGAGATCTTAACATTGGATAAAGCCAGGTTCAAAATTCTTGTTTCATTAGTTTGACATTTTAAAGTCAAAGATTTTTAGAGAGGGAATTTTGGATATCAATTTGTTTCACTCCATAAATCAGGAAATAGTGTGTCAACAACCATAACAAATACAATGTACAATGTACAAACAAAGCCCTCTGTAAAAACCTTCAGAATATAGATAGGAATTCAATTAAATTGGAAAGTTTGGTGTATTCAGTGCTACTGAAGTGGAGAGTCTGAGAACAACTAATTTTGAGAAAACAGGTTTTAAAATATATGTATTGTTAAATTCCATACATTAGCCAGACTTTACAGGGAAATAGGGTAAAAAGTATGAACTAATAGATATCACCATCAGTCTTCCCCAGTTGATTACTTACATTAAGACGATTATTTTTTGTATTACAAGTTTTCTGAAATGTGATGTTAAAATATGCAAATGAGGCATTATCTAATGCTAACTTTTTGGAAGAATTTAGAAGAAATCTAATAACGAAAATAAACAAAGTGAGTAAAATTAAAACCGAAATATGTATTTTGGATGTTTTCTTTCGACTAGTCTGAAGAAGACAAATAGCCCAAACTCTCAAAAGTGGCTGAAGTGTCTCGCCTTATTGGCAAATAGCAGTAATTGATACTTTATTTTCTTTTATTATTTACTTTCTTTCAGGGGTCTACAGAGTCTATTCGAGTTGTATCATTTGACAGAAATTACCATGTAGAGTGCTACAGTGGAGAGGTTAACCTCATTTGAAGACTGGAGCTGGTTGACATACATCTGTTTGTGTTTTTTCTGCTGGTCTTGTTTTGTATAACATTAAAAACAAAATACACGTTTTAAGATAATGAAACTGTAGAATTTTGAACCATTTCCTGTCTGCAATAAAGTCACTCCGAATAGATCCAATGTCTTGAGTATAGTTGTGGGGTCTGTTTTTTATTATATTCATGGTCTGTATGAAATGAACAGGTTATAAAAGTTTACATGGCCAACAAAATAATTATTAAACCCCGTAAGGACAAGTGATGAAGCTGTGAGCATCCTGACAAACAAAATAAAAGATCTGGGCCACAAACCTTGCTCTATGCGGTATGGGCGGAGTCAGAAAATGTCCCTTATTTTGAAATTCCAATGTTGACAGGTATGATGACCACACTGCGAAAGTGCAATTGTAATATTGTATTTAGTACCATCATTAGGGGAACTTTTGTATTTTTGACAAAGGGAAGACAATTGTATGATAATATGCATGTGTTTAGGTCTGCATCAGTAAATGAGCTTATTAAATAACATATTAATTGATTCCAATAAACAAAGCCATTTTCATGGTATAATGTACAAACTTTCATCTGAAACATTGTATGAGCTTTGAATATCAAATGGCTTATGGAATTTAAGCTCAGACATTTTTATTATGAACCTTTCCTCACTTTGTAACACTTGAAATGCACGATGATGGTCATCAAAAGAATTCTCGGTGAATAGTTTGTTAATAAACTAAATGTGTTACCTTCAACCAAAAGTACATCACATATTTGACAAAAGACAAACAAGTCCACATGTGTATTCTACACCATCAACTTTAACCCAATTAGGTGAGAAAACATCTTTTGACAAAATAATTTCAAGCATTTCATTGTTGACCACATTCACATCTCTGAGGGAATAAGTCTTAATTGGTCCATACTCTTTTTATTTGAGGGTGAAGGTTTCCCAGTGATAAGCAATAGCCAGCTGATGCTTTTTAGCAAGTGATTTTGTTATGTTTTTGAAATAATCTTTAAACATCTTGTCTTTGGCTTCATACCTCATAGACCACATATACAGTGGGTCATAGAATTATGCTTAGGTAGCAAGTTTCTATGTGAATACAAGTGCTTAAATAGTTTGTGGTGGTCAACAATCAAATGCTTTAAATATATTGTCGTACCTAGAGTGAGAAAAAGTGACACAACCATGTTCATTATTTTAAGTAACAACAGTAACACATTCCCGTTTTCGTTTCCTGCAGGAATGATGTCACCAAACAGTGGGATGTTTTTCACAAGGCACAATGTCTGAATAGAATTCAAACCAATGCCAGCACTGTCCAAAATTAACTTTGTGGGACGTTTCTTTCGTTCTAAAAATCCGTAGTCAAAACCATAAATCCTGAAAAGCGAGTTCTGTTGTGATATTAAGTCTTTTGTGAGATATTCAAAAAGCAATTTGATCTCACACTGAGTCACACCCTCAAGAAGGTCATGCATTATATCAAATGAGTAATTATTTCAAACATGGAAATACTTCAATGAGTTAAGTGTAGAAGTCTTTTTCAAACCATACAGAGTTCAAGTTGTCTTGGAGACATTTGTAATGCATATAAAACATATTTTTTCCACGAAGGATCATTTTGGGATCTTCCTCACTGTATACTGTTTGAGAATCATTCCTCTTAATCAAACACTACTAAGACTAAGGCCTTGGGTTTTCAGTAATTTTATATCATTTATCAACGGTTCCAGTATAACACCATCAACTTCTGGCTGCTGGGATACAAATTCTGACACATGAAACCGGTCAGTATTGTTTTAGCCTCTTACTCAGAGAGTGAGACCGGTACTAGCAGGTCAAGCAGTCTGGCTCTCAAGTCTCTGACTCTGGGTGACTCCTTCATTTTCCCCACATCAATGTTATACACTGTTGTCTGCAAGAATGTGTAAAAATTCATTAACGCAGCATCGTACGACAAATTAAACACAAAATGGGTTTTGGAAAGTTCGTTGAAAGCCCCAAGGTAGGGAGCGGTTTGCCTGGCGTGGGATGAAATGCTTATCCGTGGTGATGTAGAAGCTGTCAATCTTGCTCTTCTGACGCCCAACAGCGAGGAGGTATGGCTGCCGACCCTGCTGGTTGCGGAGATGCTCCTCCAAACTGCTGCATGACTAGGGTTGAGATAAAGAAACCTAACATTACACACAAGAATAATGTGCAGCACAGAGAAAACTACATTATAGAAGTGATCAGTTATTCAAACATCTTCTTACTGGCTAGTGCAAGATGGGAATGCTTGTGAAAACTTCATTTCAATTTCATTCACTTTTTAACAACCCTCTTTTACACATGTGGCTAAGCACTGTGACAGACAGTTTGTTGCACTTTTGGAGGAAAATGAGACTGAACATCGTGACATAGGCTACCACGCCGCTGTCAGGTGGCTCAGCCTGGACAAAGAGTGTGGGACCTGAAAGAAGAGTCAAGACTTCTGTGTGAAGAAAGGAAAGACGTCCCACAGCTTTCAGATGCAGACTGGATGGCAGACCTTGGTTTTGCTGTAGATGTGACAGCACTAATGAATGAACTAAATGTCAAACTGCAATGCAAGGGCCTTTTTGTGCATGAAATGTACAGCGCAGTGAAGGCTTTCATGAGAAAGTTGCAGCTTCTCTCAAGCCAAATGGAGGACAACATTCTCACCCACTTGCCAACACTGAAGGAAGCCACACCATCAGCTGATCACCT
Source organism: Cottoperca gobio (assembly GCF_900634415.1). NCBI lineage: Eukaryota > Metazoa > Chordata > Actinopteri > Perciformes > Bovichtidae > Cottoperca > Cottoperca gobio. Next base: position 9,939,300 of record NC_041365.1, on the reverse strand, counting down.
CCACAGGTACTCATCCATGTTAGAAGCACTGCATGGTGAGTTTTGGAGGCGATTTCAAGACTTTAAAACAGTGGAGAATGAAATGCACATGATTTTTCCCCATTTACATGCAATGTGGATGATGCACCCAGTGATGTTCAGCTTGAACTCATTGACCTGCAGTCTGACACACTTCTGTCAGTAGCACTTTAGGTCCGTCTCACTGCCTGAGTTTTACTCTTTCCACACATGAGGAGACATGCTCAGAAGATTCTGGTCCTCTTTGGATCTACCTACATATGTGAACAGACATTCTCAGTGATGAAGTTCAACAAATCCAGATACAGATCATCTATCACTGATGATCACCTGTCAGCTGTCCTGCGCATATCCACCTCAGACATTCAACCACATTTCAGTGCACTTGTTCAAGCCCAAGACAGACTGGATGTTTCTCACTGAACAAGTAAAGTGAACTGAAAAACATCAAAAGCACTTATTGCTTTTTGTATAAAGTTGATTACTTGCTTATCTTTACATACTGTAAAACACCGATTCAGTATTGGTTTGTGAAGAATACTGATGTAATGATTGTTTTTACTGTTTATTACTTCTCTAGGAGTATTTTCCTATTTGACCCACTCCACAATTTCATATATTTATTGGAAGAGAATATCCTTATTCTTTTGATTACCAGTAGCAGCTAATCAAAATATATAATGTACTGCTTTTTACAATGGGAGAAAATGAATATTGAGCAGAATTAAGTTCAATGTATTGTTGATTTGGCCCTCCAACACAGCTCGGGTTTCTCATGTGGCCCCTTGTAAAAATTAATTGCCCACCCCTGCTCTATGGTATATGCTTTACAATATAGTATTTTATCTGTATTTCTACTAGTTTGCTGTGTTTCTTGCCATGTTTGTTCTATAAGTCGCATTTTGTTCTGTTGTTTTTATATTTTTTGGTGGACAATAATGTTGTATATCTATATCCAATTATTTTGATCTAGATCATTCAGCAACCAATTACAATTTAGCCTATTTTTGTCTTTGTTTTGGTGTATTTTATGAAGCCTTTTGTAACACCATGGTAAGGGACTATAGCCTTTTGGCTAATTCTGGCTTCTCTTTATTTAACATATGTATTAATTTGCACTGTCCCTTCTCTCAACAAAACTAAACTATATATATCATCAATATGTACTATAACGTGGCCTTGACTTGTAGGATGAACCAAATGCATCAAATACCCCCTGAAAAAACCCACTGAGACAACAGAGAAACTTACAGTATGCCCTCTCCTACTGGTTCAGCAGCGACACCGTGTGTCAATAATCGGTATTTACACAAACTGTCCTCCCGGAAGAAACTATTCTGGAAGTTGCTAAATGAAAATAAACGCTGATTGAAATGGCGTCAGTCACGGTACGTGGCTGGGCTCTCGGCACCGTTTCTCTGATTAACTTTGCGTTTGTTTTCATATCCGGTGCAGACTTTATTCGGTTTATATCGTTTCGAGCCATTTACCACAACATCACGGGGGAGACGACACTGTGTCAAGGTAAGCCGCTCTGGGTAGACTGCTGCTGGTAACTAACATGACATGGCTGTCAGGGCTTGAGTCAGTGCTATTATACGTAATTGCCACATTATACAGGGTGTTTTATAACACAAAAGAAAGTATGGTTTATAGTGATAAAAAAAATCATTATTAATCTTGCTTAAGTACTGTACCAAAAGCGTAAATCTCTATTATAAATCATTATTGAGTATAAGTTGAAATTCTGATTATGCACCACAAGGGTTCAGTGCCCGGCTAGCTCAGTCGGTAGAGCATGAGACTCTTAATCTCAGGGTCGTGGGTTCGAGCCCCACGTTGGGCGACAATCTTTTTAATTATTTTGTGCTGGCCGAATTTTACCAGTCTTTCAATAATAACGTTTACAATATCTTCATATACGTATGAGCATTAACATGGTGTGTTGTTGCAATAGCAATCATACATTACAGTAGGTAATATTAACGTTGTTTATTGTGAAACCTTGCATCACAAAATGGCAATCATAATATCTACGTTACAGTAGCTGTAGGATAAGGTAATTGATACGTTTTTATAACTACATACTTGAATTACTGTGAATACTTGGACACGTGGCTGTTTCCACTCATGAATATTACAGTTAACGTTATTGCATGTAGAAACATTAGCGATTGCATAATGCTAACGTTATGCCGACTGAATTTGCCGTATAACGTGACGTAGACAGTTGCCGACCAAGTGAAAAAAAGACTTTGAGTAAAGAATCGAAATATAAGGAAGAAGAAAATAAAAACATTTAATGTTATTACTTACTTTGAGGAACTGTTTTACGCTTCGCGACACTTCCAATGTCATCCAGCAGCGAACAGCGTGAGGAAGGACGTGCGCGGAGAGAAGCCGAGCTGTGATTTGTTTAGGTCCAATGTGATCCCGCGGCGTGATTGGCTCAGGTGCAATCTCACAATGGACAGTGAGCGGCGTGATTGGCTCAGGTCCATTCTCACAATGGACAGTGAGCGGCGTGATTGGCTCAGGTCCATTCTCACAATGGACAGTGAGCGGCGTGATTGGACGATGATATTGGAGATTGTATGGCAGTAAAATAGGTCGTTGGTGCAATGTAATTATGGGTTATGTATATATTTCTGTGGCATATTTAATGCTTGAGCGATTGCAAACAGTACTTGTGTGTTCTTAATGCCATTCATGGACACCAGTGTGTTATTATTAGGCCATGACTGGTTAGTAACAGTGAGCAAAAAGATTTAAATAAACTTCAGTGAAGGACTTAATTAACCCTGTTGCCTGCTCCAAATAATAATAATAATACATTTTATTTAGAGGCATACTGGGTAACAGTATGTACTGTGTGTTTATATGTACTGTAATTGTGTATATAGGCCTATATACGCATGTAACTAACTTCAAATATTGTCTGGACTGTATTATTATAGTATTATATTATTCATACTATTATACGATAGTATATATAGTAGTATTATATAAGTATTATTATTATTGTATCTTCTGAATAAGCTACAGTTTTATTTGAATTCAAAGACTGAAATAAAGACCAATCAATCAAGTTGCTTTGTGAGGTTGTACTCATAATGACAAATCAATTTCTAATGACTATATTTTAATGCTCAATGTAAACATAATTGATAACCGGTGATATGAATTTAAAATGACCTTTCTCTTCACATCATTTGCCCACATCTAAGACTCCATACCGTGGTCGGTGGCCCTGCAGGACAGCTCTGTCCTCGGGTCTCTTGTTGTGGATCTGGGGCTGCTGGCTCTCTTCATCACACAACACAGTCTGCTCGCCTGGTCTCCTGTCAAACAGGCCCTCAAGTCAGTGCTGGGGGCCCTGAACAGGACAGCATACTGCTTCAGCACCGCACTGGCACTCCAGGTACTGCAACACGATTCCAATGTAATACTCTACTGCATTTTAAAAGATAGCATCTTCAAACAGCAGTTAAAGTTGGACAGGTTTGGCTTTATAATACAGGTTTTTTTCCCTAAACCACTCTGCATCATCATCCTCTTTCCTCCTGTGTCAGATCTTGATGCGTTACTGGCAGCCTGTGACTGGCGCTCCCTGTCTGTGGTCAGTGCGTCATGCACCCTGGAGTATCTGGTTCCCTCTGCTCTGCTTCAGTCTGCACTTCCTCTGCTGGGCAATCATGTGCAGCATTCTCATGATCTTTGATTACCCTGAACTGTTGGGCATCAAGCAGGTAACATCAGTATTACATTTTAATTCATATTTTTGCCTTTATATGGCAGCAAACAGTTGTGCAGCTTTCATGTTAATTCAGATTGTGTACAGGTTGTTCATCTTTTTACAGTATTCTTCATATGTTTTATAGTTTTTTTTTATATATATTTACCTGCTTTTATTTTTAGTTGAATGTTCTCTTACTATGTTCAGTTGTGCACCAATACACCAAAGCAAATTTCTTCTACGTGAAAACCTACTTGGCAATAAACCGGATTATGATTCTGGTTCTGATTGAAAGGTGACAGGAAACAAAGAGAGAAGGGGAATATAATAAAGATGGACCGCAGGTTGACTCGACACTGGATGTTGTGATTACAGTAAATACTATGCATCTCAACCTCTAGGCCCCCAGACGTCCCATAACTTTAATTGGTAAAGTGAACAACAGGTGGAAATTAGCAGAACAAGCATTCAAAATGTTTATTTTGACCTTTTATTCTTTTCTTAATTACTTCAAGGGACTCTACCTGATCAGCAGCTATTTTGTCCTCTCAACCTCAATTTCTAACCCCAAATATTTCTTAGCAGACAAACCTCAGCGGGCTCAAATAAAAACATCAAGAGGATCAACATTTCAGTTAATAGAAATAGCTAATTCATTTACATCTTCATCCAGGATTAAAATGCTCATTTTGATTTGATGCCAAAACAGCAACATGATATTATACTCGGATCAAAATGAGTGTAGCAGGCAGGGAGTGTGAAATCTGGGATTATAAAAACCTCTAAAATGTTCGGTGCTACTGCGTAACCTAATTTGTCTCTCTCAACCTCCCCTATGCTCTCAGGTGTATAACGAGTGTCTCGGTTTAGGAGACCCTCTGTCTCACAAGTCACCTGGAGCCCAGCGCCTCTTGTCTCACCTCCGCCACCCGGTGTGCCTGGAGCTGGGTGTCGTGCTGTGGCTGCTGCCGGCCTTGTCCCTGGACAGGCTCCTGCTGGCGGGGACTCTGTCGACCTACCTGGCTCTGGCACACTCTCTGGACAAACAGGATTTAGCCTACCTCTGCGTCCATCTTAACAGCAAGCTGCAGCTCTTTGCCGAGCCGCACCAGGGCAGCGCCGACACCAGTGACCACAAGGAGAAGTGAAGGGAAGGTCTTCTCACTGCTGTGATGTGACTGCTGTTTTCATATGAAACATAAATATTGTTCTGGCCATTTCTACCACACTCAATTTGACACTAAGTTTTCTTTTCACTGTATATGTGGTTTCAGAAAGAGAGAGTTTTATTACAAAAGGATTTATTCCACTATTTGAAAATACAATTGCTACAAAGAGATTAGGACCTCCGCCAAGGATTTGTTGTTGGTTTGTTTGTTTGTTTGTCTGTCTGTCTGTTAGCAGGATTATTGAAAAACTACTGGCACGATTTTCATTTTGAAGCGGATCCGAGTCACAGGTTACTCCAAGTGCCCTTTTTTTGAGGATATTTCTATATTCTGATTACATCTAGGAAAGAAAGATTCCTAAATTTAATCAGAATATAGAGGGTATTATTGCAATATTTTTATTTTGTGTCTAAAATTGATATTATATGTAAAATGTTGCAATAACACCTTCTAAATATTCATTTTTTGTTTTTACTACACTGACTTTATTTTGTTTATCATATAGTCTATTTTTATAGGTTGTTACATTCAGTGTGCCAACACTGTATTTCTCTGCACACTAATTGCAAGTTTAATTGTCGTTGAAAAATAATGTCACTCTAAGATGTCACACTGGTAAAAGCACAAAAATGCAGCTTATTTTTCACATTTTGCAGCTATAATGAAAACTGGCATTTCTGAGATTATGAATGTATTTCTTCAGGTGTCTTTAAATTGTGTTGGAGACACATCAACATTAATGAACAAAGTGAACACAGTTGGTATTAATGCCTATGTCATTCATTCTCCAACTTCAAATGACTGTAATCTTTGATTCAACAGGTATTGTATACTAGTATTAGTTTAACTGCACTGTGGCCTCGCTGTAATGACAATAATAACTTCCAGTATTTTCAAGAAAATGTTGAATAAATGTAATAAGCTGTATACTGTAGGTGTGTGGCGTGTTTATGTTTTATCTCTATTCATGTCTTCTTCTCAGGTGTGTTGTTATTTTTAAGGGCCAAATAGCAGTTAGAGAAGCTTCATTTGGTTTATTTGCACTTTTTTACACTAACTTTTCATTGTCATTAGTTTCTGGCGGGTTCTTTTTATATGTGAGCTGTCAAGGTAACATGATTGTTTGATCTCTAGCAAAAGGCCACTTGATCTGTAACCTTAATAACAACTGACATTTCACAGGAGAATACTAACAAAACAAGAAATGTTGCCGTCTTGAACTCAATTAGTTAATTCAAGATAAGAATTTGATGGACCTACATTTAGTTGCCAGTTCATTAGGTACACCTACATAAAGCTAATGCAGTCAAATATAACAGTCCTGCAATACATCGAACAATTTCAAAACCTCTAAAACAACATGGAAAGCTTGCATCAAATTAAATAGATGTTGGAGAAGATATTGATTAGTGGGGAGTCATATATAGCTGGCAGAATATTGGCAGAATATAAAGAAAGAATATAAGGAAGAACTAAGGCAAGCCTCTGGAACGCACTGAGCTATTAAACAACTTAGCGAGATAATGTGATTAAAGTCGCATAAACTTTGTTCTAAGGCTGCTAACTTCACACCTGGTCAGGGACTACTAGCCTTCTGGATAATTCTGGCACATTTACAGTAATGTTTAATGATATGCACTGTCCCTGAGAAATAAACTGAATAAATAAAGATCAGTAGAAGACAGAGAATTGAAAAAATAACAGCTAACCTCTGAATCAGAAGGAGGTTTATTGCCGAGTAGGTTTTTACTTACAAGAGCTTAGTCTTGGTGTATTGGTGCATACAATAAACATATTAAGAGGACATATAAATACAGGAAAACTACTGAAATACTGAAAGAACATAAATATAGAATAGAAAAAAGGAAAAAGATACTATAAAATACTATAACACATATAAACAGTTTAGATGAGCAACACTATTGATAGGATACCTGCAGGGAACTTTATTTTCCAATAAAATGCATATTTTTATATGTGTTATGTTAAAATTATTATATTATTTATATTTTGGCTTTAAAAAAATGATTATACCATTTTCAAGTGGATTAGGTTGTGTTTCATATTCACATGTCTTGTTACAACAAGGTCTCCAGCCTCATTCCTGGAACAAGCATTATATGAAGGATAGTTGCATGGAAAATGTAAATAATCATGACTGAAACTAATAAAGTAGTTCTCAAAAACATGCCTTATGAGGGAGGCTGATCATGCCTGCAGCTCTGTTTCACACACCCCTCCACCTCCACCTCTCTTCCAATTAGCCTCGCGGGACGATGGGATGAGACGAGGGTGGGGGTTGTAGCCCGGGCAGACGGTCATTTAAACGCCTTTTCTTAGGTCTGACAATATGGTGTGTGCCACTAAACTCTCCTGACGGAATTTAATGTAATTAACGGATTACAGTGCTGCCGCTCTGAGGCTGGAAATATTTACTACTATACCACCGACGGAGGTGTTTTCATGCTCTGATGCTCAGTCAGGTCGTGGGGTGATTTAACGTCGTTTTAAAACCAAATGTTTTGAGAGCACATATTAATCTGTTAGTTATTGCGAAGTAGATTATCCGTCGAGGAGTGTTGCTCATTACGCACAGCCAAGACGCACACTGGAGACAAGATGACAGCCGTAAAGTCGAAGCGGACGTAATGATATCTTTGGGTTTTTGGTGAGTTTGATTTGACAATTTCATCATAAATATCACACTATAACAAAGAGTGGTGTTTTTGTTACATGTGCATAATGTGCTGCAAGTTAATTGGATGAATGTTTTGATTATTATTTTGTGTAAAAGATTAAAGTTATACTCCGTTAAAGAACTGGTTAACTGCAGGGACTGCAGGCTTGTGTTGATAAATGTTGTCCCACAATGTGATTCTGTATTGATTTGCATCTTTCTAAACTCTATTAAGCATTGAAAAGACATATCAACTTGACATTACACTTGTGTAGTTTGAAGTTGTATACTGTGTTATGTCCTAAAAGTTTCATATTTCATATTTTTGTGAGAGAGAATTGTATTTAATTCATAATTTCCTTATTTGCAGACAATTCCCAGAGGTCCTGAAGAAGAACGGCAACCATCTTGTCCAAAACCTTTTCTGTCATGTCTGTCTCCTCTCTGCCAGAATGGAAGCAACTCCTGCTGGAGAGAAAGAGGAGAGAGGAGGAGGAGCGAGAGAGGAGAGAGAAAGAGGAGGAGTATAAGTTTGCCAGCATGCCCGCCTGGAAGCGAGGCATCATCCAGAGGAGGAAGGCGAGACAAGACAGTTTGGGTGACAGAGAAAAGGAGAGAGACGTCTGTCTGCTGCACGTGGATGTCAGATCTGCTTCTGATGGTCTGAGTGACACAGACAGCTTTGGGACGGTCAATTTGGGAAGCGAACTGTCGTTTAGCCCAGATCAATTGCTATGGCATGACGGAGAATTGAAAGCAGAGAGTCAGGTGTCCGTAGAAACTATAGTTCCAGTTCACGAAAACCCATTTATTCGCACGCAGAGTGCATGGAGGAAGGGCAGGGATGCAGAAGGAGGGAACGAGCCGGAAGTTAGGGAGAGGGAAAAAGACAAATCGAGCCCCAGGGGTCAAGATGGGGAGTCCGGAAGAGGAAGAGATCTAGAGCTGAAGATAGAGAGAGTCAGAGATGTGAGTGAGGGGCAGGAAAAAGAGAGGAGCAGGGACAGAAGTCAAGGAAGAGAAAGAGAGAATTGCAACCAATGGAAAGAGTCAGTTAAAGATGCAGCCAGGGAGCGGGAATTCCTCAAAGAAAGAAAAGACGAGGAAGAAAAAGAAACAGATCTGCCATCTAGTTTGTTTTCTCCCCACGTCCCATGTCTTCGGACTTTCAGAGCCGACAACATCATCATAATCGAGCAGGACAGGATAGGCAGCGATGAGAGGAGGGGTAGATGGAGGGAGGTGGAGGGGGAGAGGCCCGAGGAGGACCAACAAGGGCAGAGAGGGATGAAGATGGACCTGAGGGAGATCCTGGCTGGAGGAGGGAGCATCACCGAGATCCGAGCCTCTGAGGTTCTGATCATAAAGCCCTCGGCAAGCCCTGAAGAGAGGAGTCCAGAAGGAGGAGGGAGACGGAGAGGTTCGGGTAGAGAGGAGTGCAGCATGGATGGAAGGAGGGAGAGTTTGGGCAGGGAGCTCAGAACGGACATGTCCTGGCTTAGAGAAAAAGAGAGAGAGAGACCATGGGGCCCGGCGACAGTTATTAAAGAGTACAGGAAGGTCAGCTTAGACGATAACGTGTTTGTTGAAAGGGGAGGGAGGGTTAGTCAGCTGTTGAGTAAATTCGGACAGCACCCCAAGCCTCCATCTCGATCTAAAAGCTCTGATAATTTCTTGCGGCCCAGGAGGAGAGAATACTCAGGAGATGAAGATGACCAGCAATCTGAGGCCGACGGGAGGAATATGATGTGGAAAAGTGTGCCGAAACGCTCATTAAGCTTCTCCGATCGAGTCATCTGCGCCAAAGAGAATGGTTTAGATGACGATGGGTATTATGAAAGGAAAACACGTCAGAGAATACATTTAGATAACAGCGTAGCGGCGTGGGTCGACGTTGCAGGCTTAGAGAAGGAAACCACACCAAAAATCAAACTGGGGTGCACATGGCTTTCAGATAAAGACCGGTTTGGAAAGCATAAAGATGGACCTTTACAAAATGAGGATGATAAGGGGGGGGCAATGCAAATGAGAAAGGAAGCAGAAATGTGTGTCGCCATTCAACACAGGAGCGAAGTTAAGAACGTGGAGCCTGTTGACACGAGGGCTGCGAAATGGGCATGTAATGCAGATGGAGACGAGGGGTTTACAGTGGCATCGGTCAAAAACACAGAGGGAATCTCATTTGCTAGAAGAGTTGCGATCAGGCAGGACGGGAAAGCAAGAGCTGAGAGAGAGGTGAAGCGACACACATGTGAGAAAAGTTTAGAAAGGGAGATGAGTGTAGAAAAAGATTTAGAGGCGGGGGGGCAGACTGAGGCGCAGGTTTGCGACAAAAAAGTGTCTGATTTTCGGAGAGAGGAGAGATTTGAAAGCACGATCCCATCTGAACCTTTGCAGAAGAGTCACGTCGCATCGGCTTTCACAGAGTGCTCCAGTCTACTCTACGCTGTCACAGATAGAGCTAGAGACCCCCATAGAGGGCCAGAGAGGAGTTGTACAGAGTCACAAGGACTGTACCTATCACACTCTGTTTTGTCTCAACACACAGAGGAACTTATAAGTAAAATAGAAAAAATAGGAGACACAACTGTTTATAGCAACGAAAAAGGAGAAAGGGCTTATGAAATGACCAAAGGATCAGATCAGGATATTGGATCGGAGAACGTCATTCATGATGTAACCCCCAGATCTCCGAAAAGGATTGCACCCATGGGGATCCCTCCAGGCACCCTCGAGATTCAAATCCCCAGAAGTGTGTTTTACGTTGCCGAAGAAATGTTAGAGAGAAAAAAGGCCATGGTTCACAGCGACGACTGGGAAGGAGGTAAAGGAGTTGAGAGGAGGGATAGCTGGAGGATTGGAAAACCCCTGAGCCGCATTGAGTCCCTGCGAGAGAAAATCAGACAAAAAGAGCTGGAGAGGGTGAGACAAAGAGAGGCACAAAATGAAGGCGGGAGTGAAACTGCAGATATAAACAAAACTCATACAGCCGGGGACAGGCATGACGAGAGGGGAACTGAAATAGAGAAAGAGTGGGAAGCTGCACTTCATATGCGGAAGAGGCTGAACGAAGCCGAGAGGGGACAGGAAGACGCAGCAGCGCAGACAACCACGACTGCATTTGACGTCACACAGGAAGTCAGCGTGTTGAAAACCTGCCCTCAACTTCCTGTTTCTGTCCCACACACACGAGTCATCAGAGCTGAGGAAGTACCAGGTGGGTACACAACTGCTGCCTCCGAAGTTATTTCTGACAGCTTTCAGATATCTGAGGATGAAAACGACCCCCTAAAACATGTGGAAGAAGAGCTGAGGCGACACAGGGCCCAACACGAGAACAGAGAGGAAGAAAGGGAGGAGGAGGAAAAGCAGCTGTCAGAGGAGGAGGTAGAAGAACATACATCGCCTCTCGATCCGGGGCAATCTATCTCTCCTTTGTCGACTCATCCCAACTCCCTCACAGCCATGAGTAGGATCTACAACTTGGAAACAGTTGGCTCGAGGTCGGGCTTGTGTCTGAAGGAGAGGACTGTAGACATCCCATCAGTGCACCTCGTTAAAGTGAAGCCCCTCAGGTCAAATGCACAGCAGGTGGACGGCAAAGCATTCTCAGGTGAGGACAACTGCGGGGTTCAGACAATACAACGACAGATAGAGCAGTTTCAGCTAAAAGAGCAGGAAACGCTGAAGTCTTATACTTCAACAAACACTCCTCTTAAGGACAGAGAGACACAGGGGCAGCAAAGCCTCAGAGGAGTGTTAAAGCACGCAGTAAATGACAATGCCAAGACCCCGGAGAAAGAGCAAGAAACGCCAGAATTGAGCCCCAAAGGGTCTCCTCGCCGTGTTTGTTCTCCAACATATCAGCTCAAACTATCTAACCAAACTACCACCTCACTTCTAAAGAGCCAATCCCCGGACAATGCTCTGAAACCCTCGGATAACGCCCCGACCCCGGCCTCCTCCCCGAGATCCGCATCGCCTGCTCAGTCTCCTAGTGTTTCTCCATCTCCAACCCCATCGCCTACACTCTTCTCCATCAGGAGTGCCTCTGGAGGCCAAGTGAAGAGAGGTGCCACCATCACAATCACCCCGAAAAAGCCTGCCGGAAGAGGAGAAGTGAAAGAGCCCACAACGACAGATGGATCAAAACCCTCAAAGACCTCAACACAGCAGGCCCAGACGACCTCCGCTGTGGCCGAGCCAGTGAAGAAAAAGTTTCCAACAGTGGAGGAGATTGAGGTGATTGGGGGATATCAGAACCTGGAGAAGTCCTGTCTAGTCAAGTACAGAGGGACTCCAAAAAGGGTGAGTGGAAGCTTATTTGTTTTGTGGTTGCATTTTACTCAGATAAATGTAAGCAAAATAACTATACAAACAATTCTAAAATTCATCAGAGGTGGTACAGAGGGCATCACCTCATCGTCAAGCAGAATCCTCTGACTCTCTGGGAGAACATCCCTTTTGATTGAGAAGTACAATCACAGACACCGACCTAAGCCAGTTAAAGCCTTATCAAGCACGGCATCTTGATTCTTAGCCATACAATCCTGGAGTGATCTGCTTTGCTATTTGCTTCTGAGGTCTGGTTCTTTGCAGACTTTTTACTTTTACCCTATAATAATCATCTCACCATACATATTTTAGCCAAACATGTACGGGCAGCGGTAAGAATGACATATGTGTGGACGTTTATGGATTATTATTGGGGCACAGAACCACAGACAGAAAGTGAAAGCAAACTACTGGTTGCTTTGTTTGTTAAATTGAGGGTAATAATAAGTTCAACTTAAATAAAAGTGTTTGATGCAGCGCCCCTTAATTTGTTTAAGCTTCTGCAGAAATGTTGCAGCTCCAGTGGAGACAAAAAAAGTTGAGAAGAAACCACAATGACAAGCAGCCAGCTCCTTCCTCCCTTCTTTCTTTTTTTTTTTTGCATTTTGTCTTAACATCACATGCTTATCTGTGTGGATGCATGCAAAGACGACGCGGGTTTTACAGTAATTCAGTCTGAGCTGCGTCAAATCGAACTACAAACGGATCTCACTGGAGTCACAGATCATATTAGGACCTTCTGTTTCCTCCTCTTTTTCTTTTTTTTTTACTTTTCCTGAATACAGTCCTTGTTTGAAAGAGTGGGAGAGGAGCTCTTATGTAATAAAGGGAGCAGAGCAAAATCTTTTCCTGTCTTTTCTTACACCACCTTGTGGTAATGAATCTGACTGTATTCATGTGTTTCACTGCACCTAAAGGATTATAGTGTGTTTTTAATAAATATAAACTGCTGGTAATTCCCCATCAGTCTGAGTGTGTTGCAGAAGGTTTCCTTGTTCCCTCACACCAATTCTGTCGTTTTTGTTGAGTCAGCCCTCCCTTCCTCTCAGACAAATCTCTCTTTGTATCTTCTTGGCTGTTTCCTAGCGGGGGTTTGGTTTGTTAGACTGGAGTTTTGGCAAAGTGTTTTTTGATCACATTGACCCTCCAGAGTGTTACTGACAGCAGGCCGACCAACTCTTAGTTTGACATGGGTGAAATGGAAAGAGAAAGAAGCGTTACAGAAAGCTGTGAAAATAACCCGATGGTGGTCCAAATAAAATGACAGTTTGACAGTCATACTGAGAGGATTAAAGGCGATTAAAGGCTTCTTATTGGGTCTAACAGAAACTCACTGCATGTTTTTGCTCACTTCCTCTTTCAAACTTTTTCACTTCCTCCAAACAAGAGACTCTGATTGACACGAGGAAGTGATTCGGTGTCTACTTTTAAAACGCAAAATGCGACTCGGACACTTTGCCATCTGTTTTGAAAGACTCGACTGTAGTAATCGACACAAGAGTGAAAAACAAACTATTGTTTGATGCTGTTCTCTGCATATTCATTTGTAATAGTTATTGTGACCTCTACTTAAATAAACAATAATTTATCTATAAGCACCTCTTAGCTGCAGAGTGACCACTTTACGGCAGTGAGGCTCTGACCACCTGTCGCTCTCGTTGATGCCCTTCACACTGTTTGACATCAGGTCTCCTTCCCTCCCCCATCTGAACCTGTGCCATCATGTCACAGAGGGGGGTGACCTGCCTGCTTCTTGTCCTCCTCCTTTATTTTCCTCTTCATATGTATGCTTTTTTTATAATGGACTTTTTTCTTACATCCAATTTCCCTTTACTGGCTTGATTCAGATTCTTGAAACAAAATTCTGGCTTTTTTTGTGGTTTGAAATTCAAGAAACTGTTATTTGTGTCACAATCTTATCTTAGGCTATATTTATCTATTTATATTATCTATTTTTTTGTCTGCATTTACTATATTCTAAGCATTCCCATGCATGCTCTTCAGAGGATTGTATAATAACTTTTCGAACTATAATAGCATACATGGGGGTCAGTCTTAATTAAAAATTGCTCTGAACGCAGATAGAAAGTTCAACTTTCAGTGTTACTAAACAAGCTGTATTGAACCTGGGAGGAATTGTGATCAAATATTAATATAATTATCAACTTCCTGCAAATGGAAACTTCCCTCTTATTCTCTACTGTTTCAGTTTCTGTCTCTCACCCGGTGCCTCTGCTGTCCTGCTGTGTTAGCCCTAGTTAATCGGGTTCAGGGAGGGAGGATTAGCCTGCTGTGCCTTAGCGTGGTTCACCCAGCCTCTCTAATGCAGAGCTATTATCTGCACTCCTCTGCAGACAGGGTGAAGCACCGGTAACTTGTATAATGTGTGCAGTGTGGCGTCTGTAGGCTTCATCCAGATCATGTCTCCACCTCTGGGTGTGTTTACGCCTGTACACATTGAGCCTGTTATTATAAGACACACGTGGATGTGCTGTGCTGACCCATCGGTCCGTTTCCTGTTGGGTCTTTTTACGCCACGCTGACCTTTGAGTAAACAAGCTCCACGCAAATATCTGTTAGTCCAGGCAAAGCTAAACACTCATTCTCCTTTTCCAACACTTGTTGTAAGTCAGTCTGTGCTTCTGCTTATGGGATGTGTATCTGTGACCCTGAGTAATCAATAAGTTAGTGCATGAAGTGTTCAGTCAGTAAGTCAGTAAACTCTACTGAGGGAGTATTTCTGCTGTGCTAAGCCGCATGCTGTCAGGTAACATTATACTGACAGAGTACAAACATCTCACAGAGACAGACTAAGACTCCCCTTCAAAGCTGTGTTTACATTTAACCTTGTAAGCACATAATAATATGATAATAATAATCTTTATTTATAGAGCAAAAGTCCAAGTTGCTTCACAAAGACAGCAAAATACAAACAGACAAATCATAAATTATCATGTTTAAAAGAAAACCAATATAGTGTTAAAAAATAAAAGTAAGAATAGGAAAATAAACCCATTTTAAAAGAAATAAAAACAGTTCAAAGGAGATTTGAAACTCAAGTAAAATCAGAAAAGGCGCCGATAAAAGTATGTTTTAAGAAAGCGACCTGATTTCCTCGGGCAGATCTTTGCAGAGCCTCGGGGCCATGACTGCACATCTCTGTACCCATCTTCGCATCACTTTTATCTCATGTTATCAAATTTTGATATTTTAAAATTTTCTTTGCCGTTTCTAAGTATTTAAAACAGCTATATACAGTTATAAATTATAACTTGCCATAATTTCCCCAAAAATTCCGTAGTAACTATTGAGTAAAACAGGCATTCTGTTCTTTAGACTTGTGTCTTAATTATTTGATCTTATTTCTAAAATATGAGTGTGCAATCGATAATAAGTCAACTTTTTGTGTTGTTTCTTTTGTCACAGGATATTTCTCAGTCACTGATAAATCAAAGGCTTGCTTGAACTCAAGTTGTTCTTTTACTCTTTCTACATTTTTTATGCCATTTTGCCTTCAATCAGTAGATGACAGTAGAGCCCCTACAAGCTCTCTCTAACTACAGACCCGAATATATACACAAAAACTTTATGTCCAAATGGTCCATGTAATGATTTGAATAGAAATATTTATGCCTCTTGTGAGTGGATGTCAGATGTTCTGCTGAGAATATAGTAAAAATAAATAATCCTGTCTTTACTTATGTCTACAGGGAAATGTGTGTTTTGACGAGCACCAGCTGGAGAAGGTGTGTGAGTACCCATCAGAGACCTCCATGCTGGCCTGCACCCCCTACCCTCAAGACCCCTGGAGGGTCGAGAAGGTGCAGGGAGAGGAGGTGCAGGAGGAGGAGGCTGAGTTGGAGGGAGGAGCGATCGTGTCCAAGAGCACAAGAAACGTGGGGATTGCAACAGGAGGGGGTGTGAGAGTGGGTCAGTGTCACCCACTTCTCAAAAAACACAACGTGTAGTGTGTGGGATTATGGGTTCAGATTGTTTTGCCATTCATGATGTCTCACTGTGAAACTCTCCACAGGTTTGGACTTTACTCAGGCTAAAATGGCGTTTATTTTCTGTTTATTTTCACTGTGTTGAACTTTCCTTAAATTATATGTCTGGCAATATTTTCTGTATCATTTTCTTATTGGCAACAAATCCGTGACGTGTTGGTTCATTATGGAGGGAATTAGTAAATCCAACATGTCATAAATACTTACGACCACAACAAATGTGTATTAATCTGCAGCTAAAAATAGTCCCCAGCTAATGCACTATTTACTTCCAGTTTGAGTAACGTTAGCTAGAAACTACAGTGCTACAGGTGTTTTATTAAAATTACGGAGATCTTTTTAGAGATTAAACCATATATTTGTTTTCCATTTTTAAAGATTGAATTGATCAGAGGTAATGAATTGGCTCGGAGCTGAGTGCCACAGATTGGGTACGGAAATAAGAAACAATTGAGAGACTTACTTAAAGTGCTAGCTTACTTACTTAAAGCTCCAAACTTATTTTTGTTTTCTCTACACTGTCCTGTCTTCAATAACTCTTTACTGAATGAAATAAACCTCTCTGAGCTAGCGATCATCAGCTGTCTGCTAACTATTTTTCTTTTGTGGAGCAGTTTATACTCTAAAGTAATAAAGTTGATGGTGCAACACAGCTAATAAGCTACAATATTTTCCTCCATTTTAGACTCTGAAGCCCTTAAAAGCTATTGTGCCGTCTCTTTAAATCAGGTATAAAAGGTCACCAAATTTGATACAAAAGATTAGCGCAGATCCATCGATTGTGACATTTGAGTAAATTGATTTTGCTGTGAAATGTTGTAATTTTAAACTATGGTGTGTGGTCGTCTTTACATGGGATTTGTGGTCAATAAGAAACATCTGGATCAACGCCAGCCTTCAATAAACAAACTGACCAATTTTCAGAGTTTTTGTTTTGCATATGGTAGCATGTTAGCAGTGTGGGCAAACTCAGCAAAAGGAATAAATAAAGAATAATAATCCCAACACAACATTTATTTTGAATGCAGAAATGGAAATAGTAGATTTGGTAAAAAATGTATGTTATTAGAGAGGGATTGGAACGGTATGGTTGCATTCATGGTCCTCAAAAAAAGCCATAAATGTCACTGTTGGTGAATAGGAAAATAAAGTAGACTATAAATCCAAGATACACCTTATTTACCTTCAATCTCCGTCCCTCTGTCTTCCAGATGAGTTTTGCCCTCGATAGAAGCCAGTCACCTTCGCCATAATTGCCCACGTGACGAGATCACCAACATTTTGTTAAACGATATTACCTGATTTTTATTATGTTTTGTTTAATCTGAATTGTTGAAGAGAGTGTTTGTAATCCTTGTGGTGTTTTGTTTTTTATCTAGCACCAGAATGAATGACTGTTGTGGAAGAAATGTACATTACAGTTTAACTCATCATTGAGGGACAAATGTGAATGTATAAGTATGGTACATATTATTAAAGACCCTCAGGTGTGCACTGATGGGCGTTGAAGGATCACTTGTCTATGCAATATAATAATATTCTATGTTTTAGTTAATATATTTGATAGTTTCTTTTATCTTAATTACTTTCTATATTTCAGTCTGCCTCAGCACAGAAGAGTGATGTTTATATCATCTGGTTTCATGTGCCTGCTGGATTTGCCCAAACAGATGATATGAAGATCAGTTTATATAGATGTTTTATTTGTTCTTGTCTGAAGCCTTTTTGGAAAAAACTCCTCTCAGTGGGTGTTGAACGTTGCAGGATCAGGGTCGGTGCAATGTGTGCAGAAAAGTTAGCGGTCTGTGTCTTTTGTGGGGTTTAATTGAGCCTTACTGTTCCCAATGACAACTCTGGTAACAGTTCAGTTAATGTGTATGGATATAAATAAAGGTGTTATTTTGTTATGTTATTGTCTTGTGGGAGTATAAAGAGCTGTGTGAGTGAGGAGGAAGTTGTGTTGAGTTGAGATCATGAACAATTATCACATTAACTTCATCATATTACAGCTTTAATCTGACTTTAGGCTGAACTACGTTTATAATAAAATATATACAGAGTGTTACTTGTTTATTAAATTAATATTTAAAATGTTTTTTAGATGGAAATTCTGTGAAAACTACTTTGTTCTATGATTGTTGAAGAAGCTAGCTTCAAGAGGAAAAAAAACATCTCTGAAAACAGTTTTGTCTCTTTAATGGTAAATGGTACTATATGCAGAAAGTGAAGTTTTCCACAGTTATTCATTATAAATAAATACTATGATTATGATGTATTGTATATTGTAAATATATGAAATATACTGAGATGAAAACACACACCTAGAAACAGCATTTGACGGATACATCTCACTACAAAGTAGATGTTCTGGAGGTTTTAATTGTATCACATGATCTTCATCAACTGATGGAGTTGTCATTGAAAATTATTTTTTTCTCAACACTTAGAAATATAGTATTGTAAATATTGTTTAAAATGAGCAAATTTCAGATTCAATAGCTTTTTAAATGCATAATTTTGACTTTGACAGTATTTTTACAGTTTAGTATTAACACAACTTGACTTTATTACGACAATAAATCGTTCAAATTAATAAATTCAAGTCAATAGAATAACAAAAGAAAGAAATACTAGGGATACAAAAAACAATGTATAAAAAGAAAACAACGATTCAATCTTAAAAACTAAGGCTATACCATTACAACACAATCCAGATTAAAAAGATATGTTTTTAATCTCCTTAGTAATATGTACTTTTACTAAAGTAAAGGATCGCAAACTGCTGGTTTGTTGTCGAAAAAAGAAGTCACTAACAGGCCCAAACCAAAAGGTTTGTAAACTAAACTGTCCTCATGATGAGGTGTAACACCCCGCGGAGAGATGCGGTACTGCACGTGACGTTTCGAGGCTCGGTGACGTAGCTGTTTACAGAAACATTTTCACGTCTACACGTGTGCGGGCTTGCAGGGTCAGTTTAGCTTAGTACGTGAATCTTTGCACGCTCGCATCTTGAAGGAACTACATTTTTCCTTATACTACGTACATACTTGCGCTGATGTTTTCAAACTAGGATCCATTGAGCGACGACTCTCGTGTACGTCCACCATGAAGAAGAAGTAGTAGGAGGGATCTCTTTTTCTTCACTTTGACGATCTGATTGTGTGGCGATTGTGCAAAAAGTTGTTCAGAATACAAATCCAAAGCTGCTTATTGTAACACAGATGCAACACAGAGTGGATTTCTTATTTAAGGAAACATGATTTCGATGAAAATTCAACCAACAACCTGCAGAGCATGGCTGTCTCGGGTGAGTAGTTGGTTAACTTAAAGTGTCATAATGTTTACATGTCTGTTTATATCCTTTCATACAGTGTTGCTATTATAGCTACGCGGATGTTGAACAAATAAGAGGCCGCTGATCCTATTTCTTCACTCATATCTTCCGCACTTCCTATTTTGATACGCCCTAGTCGTGCCCTTTTTTTTTCTTGCCATTTAGTCAAACTTTCATGGAAGACATTGCTCTGTGCTAACATGCAGAGTTACTGCACCAGAACTGTGGTTACACTTAAAACGTTTACATTCCGGGAGTTTGTACATACATTTCACTCCCTTACTTAAAGTGGCCCTCCAGACGTGTTTAACATGCATGTAAATTGCTCTACTTTGAATAATATTGTGTATCTTATATGTTCTTTTCCCAAAAGATTATATTTATATATGTATATTTATATATATATATATATATATGTATATTATATATATATATATATATATATATATATATATATATATATATATATATAGTATATATATATATGTATATTATATATATATATATATATATATATATATATATATATATATATATATATGTATATGTAAGTTGAACTGCTGGACAACACGTGTTTACTACTTCACTGTAGAGCTGCAACAATTAGTCGAATAATCGATTTAGTCGATTGACTGGAAAAAGAAGTCCCCTTGGACTTGGACATGTTACTGAGAAACAGGTTACATCGAGAAAATAATCTGCAGTTTAATCGATAATGACAATAAGCGTTAGTTGCAGGCCTACTAAACTGTAAAGTAATTGATCAGTGTTTGTGGGCTGGAGGCTTCACATTTCAACATCACACTTTTGAAGGTTCACACAATTGGCTTCCAAACTATTTGTG
Source organism: Cottoperca gobio (assembly GCF_900634415.1). NCBI lineage: Eukaryota > Metazoa > Chordata > Actinopteri > Perciformes > Bovichtidae > Cottoperca > Cottoperca gobio. The sequence goes on along the minus strand of NC_041365.1, from coordinate 9,919,180 downwards.
ATTTCACAAATCGTGCTTTTCAAGCATGAAGAAACTTTCCTCCATCAGCAGCTGCATGTGAAAACATCCTTCTAGTGTCAAATGTTGCACATTCTTCATTCTGTACAGTGCCGCTCAGACATTCAAATGAAGGAACGCGAAGAAGAACATATTTTTGAGTGGAGGATAACTTTAAACTTCTCCCTCTACTTCCAGGTTTATTTGAGGCAGGAGCTGTGTTTCTCCTCCGTGCCCCCGCAGCCAGTACCCCCTCTGGTACAGACCCTGCAGTCTTACCTCAAGACCCTGGAGCCCCTGCTGCCCCCCGAGGAGCTCAGCCACACCCGCAGGATGGTGCAGGAGTTCGGCAGGCCGGGCGGCCTCGGTGCACGACTGCAGGAGGGGCTGGAGAAGAGAGCCAGACTCACCAAGAACTGGGTCTGTGTTCACTGTATCACTGTGGGAAATGTGACAGACGTTACATATGGATGGGTGTGTTTTATTAAAGCACAGATTGAGATGCCGTGGTGTGTTTAAAGCACTCATAGGTGGATATATCAATAATGTTGTATATGAATATATCAGGCCAAAGCAGTATTGCTGAAAAACACCACCTCCTCTTGTAGAAAGGTAAACTCTGACCCCAAATTGCTGAAAACTATCATTAACTGTATGTTTTAATTTATTTCACTGATTATATATTTAACAAATAAAAAAGGCTTTGAAATAAAATCACTATCTTAACAAATTCTACATGCACGCTTCAAAAAGGATGCACAATAACTTTATCTTTTTGGCACAAAGAATGTAATTCAAAATTAAATGTCTTTCAACTTTAATAAATTATTATTTTTAATCTGTTCCCAGATTCAGCAGAAACCTTTTTAAAAGAGAGACTTTGCCAACTATTAAACAAATAAATGAGGCTGACGACACATCATCTTTAATAAACATAGGAATACAATGAAGTGATAAAAAATAATATTATTACATCATGCATGTAATTCTGCCCAGGCTGCATGGACCTAAATACAATATATTTTTAACATCATAGATCATATATCACATATATATCGAAAGATATACCGTATATGTGATGTCAATCCTGTGTGTGTGTGCTCTCTCCCCTGTAGATCTCACCCTGGTGGGTGCAGTGGGCGTACTTGGAGAGCAGACAGCCGCTTCCTGTGCATTCGAACCCGGCCATCTCTCTGCCCAGGAGAGATTATAACGGCTGGAGGAGCCAGCTAGTGTGAGTCAACAACATCCACACACTTCAGCAACACTTGACGCAGCAGAGGGGACACTAGTAGCTCATTTAATGCTGATGCCAATGTAAATGTCCGAAAATGATTAAAACGGCTGATACTTTATTCTTTGATTGTACTAAAGCTGTTTACCTATAGATTGATTAGTTAATACAATACATGACTTTAGTTAAGCAGAGATGCACATGGCAGTTGAGTCCAAGCAGACTAAATCCATGTGTTTATTTTAGCGCTGTGACATTGTTTCCAGTGAACACACTCTGCCATGTTGTTGCCCTTAAACACTGTGTGCATTAGTCATCTCTGAAGGGTCATCTGACACCTCTAGCAGATGTTACTGAATATGAACTGTTTGTGTTGTACAGTCGTTAATTTCCCTCTGTGCACGTTATTCAAAAGAGAGCAGATAATCAACCGTGTTATGTAATAAAACAACCTGTTTGTCTTCACTTAGGTTTGCATCCAAACTCATAGCAGCAGTTTTGGACTTCAAGGCCAAAATCAACACGTAAGTCGGACTGATACATTAACTAAGTAGTTAATCTTTTTCATGTTTTAAAGATTAAATGGTATACGACATGTGGTGGGAGAAGTATTCAGCTGATTTACTTCAGTTAAAGTGGTAGTTGTACCACAAGTAAAATTCCTGCATTCACAATTCTACTTAAGTGAAAGTGCAGAAGAATGATCAGCAACATGTACTTGAAGTATTTATTAGTGTATTTTATATGAATATATATTTTATAGGATTATTATCACTTTGTTTGTATGAATGTGTATGCAAGATTGTTGTTGCAGTTGGTCTTGGTTGAGCCTTCTTTTTATCTACTTTATTAAGTGTTGGGCTACAAAAATCTCAATGTGTTAAATAATTGTCTGTCTATATTATTCTCTGTCTGAGTTCTAAAAGACTTATTTTCCAGATTAGTAAGAATATTTCAATGTGTTTTTAATTTAAATCTACTTGAAATATCCCTAATATACTTCACTTTTAAAAAGACAAACAAGGACTCCATTCAGAGTAAAATCACTTGATAAGGGAGAGATTTTATAAATCAAATCAAATTTATTTGTATAGCCCAATATCACAAATGATACATTTGTCTCAGTGTGCTTTACAGACTGTACAGGTTACGACACCCTCTGTCCTTAGACCCTCGCATCGCACAAGGAAAAACTTCCTAAAAGAAACCCCATAATTAAAGGGGGAAACATGGAAGAAACCTCAGGGAGAGCAACTGAGGAGGGATCCCTCTCCCAGGACGGACAGACGTGCAATAGATGTCGTGTGTACAGGATAAACAACATAGTACAAACACAACATTTGACAGAAATGTTGTGTTGAAAAAGAGAAAGTTTGGATGAATCCAGGAAAATGTCAAAAAGGCTTCCCGGTGTCCAGCAGGACTGAACAATGCATAATTTTTACGGGCTCATAATGTTTTTGATATGAGAAATAATCTGGAAAATAACAAGTAACTACAAATGTCAGATAAAAAACAGTGGAGTAAAAGATACAATATTTCACTCTAAAATGTAGAATGTTTAATTATTTATTTAATTGTATTGATATTAATGGTGTACAGAGCGCACCTGTATTTTGTCAGTGTTATTGCTCTGTAGGGATGAATACAGTGAAAATTAGTATTCAGGATGTAATTCCATTACAAGCAAATTAAACCAGCTGCTAATAATTATCTGCTGCAGTCATTAAAGGGAAATAATATTAACTGTTGTCAACCTTCGTTCAAATGCCGCACTAACTTTTGTGTCTGTTGTGTTGTGTCGCTTTCCATAATCTTCTATTTTAGGGCTTTATCCTTTTTATTCACCCTTGCAGGCCTTTAAATCTGCGTCTCAGTATCCATATTTTCCAACAGTGTGTGTGTAACAGTTTCTGTGCAGAGCTCACAGCTCACCACTGAAACGTCTCTGCAGCGTGTACTCTTCTCCTCAGTCCTGGGTGAAATAAACGTTGTAAAAGTCTGTTTAGAGAAATGGTTTCAAGATATTTATGACTGTTTTGGTATCTGGAAATATAAAACGGTATGATTTATAGTGTCCACCCGTCTGGACACTAAAGCATTTTTTTTCCCTGGAGCTCTTTTTTGTGTCTTGGTCCACTTTTTTTTATTTTTACAGCCAGACCTCTGAAGAGTCGTTTTATTGTGCTTTTTAAAAATCTTCTTGTATTTTGTTATTATGCCCTTTCTAAGATTGTGCACGCTGTTAGTACTTGTAATGCTATTGTTAATGCTTTTAGGAAACATTGATTGTGAAGAAAAGGAAGATTCTAGGACAGGGTTTTGGAGTTAATTTCTTTTGTTTTCCATTTGAAGCATGTCCTTTTGTTATATTGTTTATAGTTTTATGTTCTGTGTGATTGTCTGTACTGTTTGTATAACATCAGGGACCATGTTGTAAATAAGTGTTTACAATTCACATGTTATCCATTGGATGCCTTTGTCATCGATATCCATAAAGAAATTAAATATTTCAAGTATTTCCATTTTCTGCTGCTTTATACTTTTACTCTAGTACAGAGGGAAATGCATTGCTTTTTACTCATTATACACGTGTGCTTCTTTCTTTCAGCGGCCATCTGCCGGTGGAGTACATGCGAGGGAATCCTCTGTGCATGGATCTCTACCCGCTCCTCTTCTCCTCCTGCAGGATCCCCGGTCCCAAACACGACCACATCGCCCACTACGGACGCTCCCGACGCTCGCCGACACACATAACGGTCGTCAGGAACTACCAGGTGGGATGTGCTGACAACAGATGACGCTGTTGGATTTATATATTATTTTCTCTTTTGTTCTTCCTTGTTTTTGACTCGTTTATTACCCTTTCCTGGGATCATAAGTTATACGACAGGCATGTTGAGTCTTGTGCTGTTTTTGTTTTTACTTTTGCTTCCTGTTTTATTAGGTTTCTTAAGGCCTAACCCAATTACAAATGCACAGAGCCTTGTAAATGGGAGTCACATGACACACTAGAAGAGTTTTGGCAGCAAGTATGAGAGAAGAATCAAAACAAATCTGCTCCCAGTCCTTTTAAAGCCTCATGCTCTTTGCTTTTATTTCACCTTCTCTTGTCTTCATATCAGATACAAATGACAATAATGTTATTATAATAACTGATTAATCATTTGGTCGATAGTCTAAAAACATTTTCATAAAACAGCAAATATTCACATTTGAAAAGCTTAAATCACAAATGATTATTAAAATATTATAAAATAGATTTTCTGCTAATTAACTAATCGATTAATTGACTTGCGGGGTGTCGTGAAACACCGGTATTTAGGATAACATTAATATAAAAACTATTAAATATTGATATTGTGTTAATAATACACATATGATAATATTGTAAATACATTTGTACAGTGATGGTTACAGACTCTCTCTCCACCTCCCTACTCTCTTATTTTGAGTGTAATTAATTTGCCAAAAAAGAGAGGCGTCCTGCTTACCCTGTCTGGGTTCATTTCGCAACAATGGCCGGCTCGCTGTACATTATCCTGCTTATTAGATGGCTGCTTACTAAAAAATTCAGGTATTTGACACAAAATATTGATTACAAAATGATTTTATTATTACCGCTAACACAAATTGTGCGCTTGCTGTGTTCAGAGATCAAACTGCGTCCATAGCAACAGTCTGTTATTCATAGCAGTGGTCTGCTATAAAGAAATAACTGAATGTAGAATGTCGTAATTGACCAATCACAATTGATATAGATGGAGTAATATCAATACTCAATAATATCATTGAATTCTTTTGGCCATTATAAATGTGTAGTAAATATCTGAAATTGTGACAGCCCTACTAATCATTGCCGCTCTAAACCCGAGCAGGGCTGCATTTAACGATTGTTGTATCTTAATTGATTATGAAAATAGTTACGGGTTAATTTTCTGTTGATTGGTGAATCGATGAATAGACTAATTGTTGGAGCGCTAAGTCTAAAAAGCCCCCGATGTTAAATGAATCACTACAAATGTGCTAACTGTGAACACAACGCACCCTGAGACGGTCTGCATCTTGAGAAAAGCACATAAGCACTTAACACAACATTGTGTAGGAAAAGCTTCACCCCTCCAACGTCTCTCATCAAGGCATCTATAGAGGACAGAGGTAACTCCTGTTTCTCTACTAGTTCTTCCAGCTGGAGGTTTACAACAGCGATGGCTCTCGAATGACGGAGAGTCAGATTCACGGCCAGCTGCTGAGGATCAGGTCTCAGTCCTGGAAGACGGACAAAGAGCCGATGGGCATCCTGACCAGCGAGCACCGTCACACCTGGGGACAGGCCTACAACCGGCTGCTGAGAGGTAAATCACAGAGCTGCATACACTCCACTCCAAAGGGTGTATGAGGCATTTACTGTGTGTCCAAATACACTACGATACTATGTATATACTGTTGTAAGTTGTTTTTACCAATCATCCCTTTCCAGTGTGTGTTCCATTTAATTTCATTGCACTATTATAATCAAATGTGTTCAAAATAAGTAAGAAAGGTTGCGTACATTTTTCACTTATTGATCACTCAAGTCTTGCTTTTTCTTTGAGACTTTAGCCATTGGCATATTCTTATTTATTAGGCTTTATAAGGCCAAGATGGGACCAAAACATTTACAATAAATGTAGTCAAAGTTTGTATGTTTTGATACATTTATGCAACTGCTTGTACAACATTTGATCTTGACGTTTTTAAACACTCATTTTGTATCTATATGTTATTTCTGTCTTTTTCTTTCTTCTTTTTGTGACTCAGATAAACTAAACAAGGAATCAGTGCGGCTGATAGAGACGGGACTTTTCTCCTTGTGTCTGGATTCTCCGGTCATGAGGATATCAGATGAAAAGTACACACACACACACACACACACACACACACACACACCCCACCCTACTTCTCTATACATCCTTTGTCTCATAATCACACTCAGGTATTTCTTTTTTAGCTGAATGTGTTGTGCAGTCCTGTCTGTTGACATGTTCACTTCCTCCATTTGAAAGGTTGTCGCAGTTGCTGCTTGTTGGCTCAGATTGTCTGTCTCGACATTAAAATGTCATTTTTCCATTTTTGGAGTTACTTGCAGTGGTGGGATCAATACTAATTTTACCTTAATTTTACCAGGAATATTCCCATTGAGATCAAGAATCTCTTTTACAAGGGACTTTTTATATTATAAACGGCACAAATAAATTGACATAATAGGAACAGGCAACAGACTTAAAACAAACAGCAAATTTACTTAAGCAAAAGAAAATAACATCATCTAAAAACACTGTTACAAGTGCAGAGTGAAAAATGTACCTAAAGTATCAAAAGTAAAAGCATCGTTATGCAGAATGGCTCATTTCAAATTGTTATATCATATAATATTATTCTGTTTTAATCACTAACAAATACATGTACAAGCTTTTTAATGTTGTATTTCATCAAATGCATAAATCTGGGTAGATTAGTAGTAAAGTACTGCATCATATCGTATATTATTTTATGTAAAAAGTAACTAGTAAGTACACGTGACAAATAAATGTAGTTCAATATTTACTTCTGAAATAAAGTAAAGGTATGACAAAAAATGGAAATAGTACAAGTATGTCTAAATTGCGCTGAATTAAAGTACTTAAATGTACTCACCACTGGTCACAATTTTGTTTCTTAGTGTATTTATTCTGTTTTTTTCAACGTTGATTGACAGGTATGCCAGTCGCAAGGCGGCGCAGATTCTGCACGGAGGCGGGACGTTCTCCAACAGTGGCAACCGCTGGTTTGATAAAACGCTGCAGGTGAGCAGCAGCAAGATTCACGTAGGACAAGATGAGGTGACATACAGTAAGAGTAGCTGATACAGCAGGCTCACTGTGTCTGTGTGTTTGTCTGAATAGTTTGTGGTGGGCGAGGACGGCTCGTGGGGTCTTCTGTATGAAGCAGCCACAGCTGAGGGTCCGCCCATAGCAACACTGCTGCATCATGTCCTCGACTACTGGTGAGATCAAATATTAATAAGGGGAGACATGATCATATCCTAACGCATTTTAGTGTTTCACTACTAGGGTTACACAAAACAAAACCGTTTTATACAAAAATAATATTTTTTCAGTTTTATTATGCGTTTACCACCTTATTTTTAAAAAGGAATTTTAAATGATACAATTAAAAATGGACTGTACTGTATATACAGGATATAACAAAGACATGTTACTGGTGCTATACTGCCTAGCATGTAAATGTATTTGTGTGATCATTTTTATCTTATAAGGATCCAATTTATTATTACTCTCACAATCCGCACACAGATCATTTATACTGGCACGAGACATAAATATATTTGTCCGGTTATCAACGACCTGACACATTTCAACACTCATTTGATGCTTTTGTCCAAAGTGAAAAAAATGTCAACAGGGCGCTCGCAAAGAGTTACCAAGGAGATGCTAAAGCTGCAGCTAAATGTCTCATTACAGAGCGGTTGTAAACACAGGGAACCAAAATACACAGTGATTACCTCTGTAGTGAAGAAAAGTACACACATTAAATCAAAATGGTTTATTATAATAGACTATGAGCTGGGAAATCTAACAAATGCCTACCATGTGTTTTTGTTGACTGCAGTGAGAAACCAGACCCAAAGAGAGCGCCGCTGGTCCCTCTACCGATGCCCAAGAAGCTTTACTTTCACATAGATCGAGAGATTAAGAGGGACATAGAGCACGCCAAGCAGAACCTCGATATGTAAGTTTCTCCCTTCTTGTGAACAGTGTTTCAGTGTAAATGTAGGGTTTCTGCAGGATACTCATCATGATAAGAGAAGAATGGGGTACCTGCACAGCATAAGCTACATGTTTGCTTTTGTCTCAAAGCTGAAATGAACTTGGCCTGAAGGAAAGCCACAGAAGTGTAAACACGTTTATCATCTGTGTGAATGTAACCTTGACAAACAGAAAGCTGTCATTGACTTGACTGACTTTTTAGAAGTAGTTTGCGTGATCCAGGCCTTTCCCTGCTGTATAATATCAGATTACCATCTATTCGCAGAAGAAAGCCATGAGATATGGACAAAAGCTAGTAAATGAACCTTGAGTATTACATTTTTTGTAATAATAACTTTTTAATTTCCTGCAGACTGATCAACGACCTCGATGTGAACGTGTTTAACTTCAAGAGGTTTGGTAAGGACCTTCCCAAGCAGCACAACCTGAGTCCAAACTCCTTCATCCAGGTCGCCCTGCAGCTCGCCTACTACAGGTCAGTCACTGTGACATCACTAACTTTTACAGATTCAAAGCATGAAGGTTTATTTTTTAAGTTTGCATCAGAAGAAAGATCCACCTTCAGAAACTCTCACACTGGCATTGTCTTCTATTTTGGGTTGTCCTCATCCTGCCTGCCCCGTTTCACATCACAATAGTTACTACAACTTATAAGTACTTAACATCTACTAGCATGATGATATTTTTAATGAGACAGAAATACTGGTGAGGTGAATTGTGTCAAAAATCTGAACAAATCTGAACACACAGACACGGTATACATATGTTTAGATTCAGTATGTATTCAGTATTCAGATAATTCAGTACTTCTCCATTTATGTCCATGGGGAATAAACCTCCGTAAATCTGCTTGGAAATCATAAGATGGTTCATCCATGGGTGTGTTGCAAACAGAAACTGCTCGTAGCTCATTCAGCATTCTTAACCGTGCCAATTTGACAAAAAATAAAAAAGTATACTTCCTGTTTACATCCACCAAAGCATTATGGGAACTGTAGTCCCAAAACTTAGAGATCCCCCAAACAGAAGTAAGACCTTTTTAACATTACCCACATTTAAGTTTGTTCCTGATTTCATTGTGGTTTGTCCTTGGTAATGAACAAATAAGAATACATATTTAACTAATCAGTGATTGTGTTTTTAGATTTCACCCCTGTTTGTTCTTTCTGTTATTGTTTTTAGAGTCCACAATGAGGTCTGTCCTGCCTGTGATATCGCCTCTCAGAGGATGTTTCAAGCGGGAAGGACAGAATATATCCGCTCGCCCACAAATCAGACGCTCAAATTCATTCTTGCCTTCGATGATCCAGCTGTATCGGTGAGGAACACCGGGAAATGTTTCTGCTGTGGCTTTCACAGAATTCAGTACAGTTTATATGCTTTCAGGTGATTTTATAGCGAAGAGAAATGTAATTATAGTGTGTTGTATATCTTGTGTTGCAGCGGGAAGCAAAGCTACAACTGTTCAGAGAAGCTGTTGATGCCTATACAGCTGTGACTCATCAGGTGAATGACAAGTCAACCTTGCTTTGTAATCTGTTGTTAACTGATAAACACTCTAAAATGTCTTTATCTGCTCTGTTCAGGTACTTAAAGGACACGCAATTGACAACCACCTGCTGGGGCTCAAACTGCAGGCCATCGAGGAAGGACTGAGCATCCCCAAAGTCTTCATGGATACAGCTTACGGCCTCGCAACACACTGGAAACTCCGGACAGGGCAGGTGTGTTGTGTGTTAAAGTGTGTCTCTGCTAATCTTCTGTTTTTCCTGTCTTTTTTATATATGACATTCAGAATTGTAGGTTATTTGCTCCTCGGCTGATTTCACTTTCATTTCTTTTACATATCATGTGATTTTTATGGCCCTATTTTTTAATTATGTAGTATTACCCGTTTACAATATAGCTAGCTGCTTTATCTAGTGAGTTTTTAGTTTTCTTGTTCTGGTGATTTATTAAACAGTCAACGCTTTGCCGTTACTTCACCTTTTTACACTTTCTATTCAGTCTCTATACGTGCAATTTACATACAGAAGAATGAGCAATGAGTCAACACTAGATCAATTAATCAGTTAAAAATAATGCCAAGAGCTGTCAGATGTTTTGATATGAATGAAGCCCAGATAGGTCTGCTTTGATTAGTTTTAATTTAAAAGGATTTTGGCCCAATTTGAGAGGTTTCTTTCCTTATATTATGAAAGGTAAGTGGTATTTATTGGCATGACAACTACGGGGGAAGTAAAATCTATGAGCAAACATCCTAACTAGGTACTGAAATAGAAGTCATTGTTTCTTATTTTCTGGAGACCAACAGATTGCCCTCAAATTTTCCCACAATTTTAGGAAACACTGAGTTGTTATCAATGTTGTTATCTTTTAGGGCTGCAAGAAACGAGTACTATAATTACCGATTTAATGTGCTGAATATTTTATCAATAAATCGGTTACCAAAGTGTCTTCAAAAGCTTGTTTTGTCCAAACAACAGTTCTAAACTCAAAAGTATACAGAGAAGCAGGAATTCTTCACACTGGTGGGGTTAACACTAGCATATATTTGGTAATTTCCTTAAAAGATAAATGAAATGGTTAATCAATTATTAAAATTGATGCCGATTTATTTCCTGTCCATCTATTAAATTGACTAATTGTTTAATTTCTTATAATCTTTTACTAAATATATGCGTCTAAATTATCCAAGTCAAACAAACTAATATTGAGGTTTTCTTTTACACATTTTAAATGTTTTTTTTAATGTAATGCTCAACAATGAAACACAGTTTATTGCTTTGAACATAACATTTTATTATATCATAAAGCATTTTGCATACATACACCACATTGTGTTGTAAATGTTAGGAAAACATTGTTGTGATATTGTTTTCATCCACTACATTATATTTGTCTAAGTCTAACTTTCTCTCTTACGTCATCTCATGTGAATGCACTTTCTTGCTCCTTCAGGTGCCTGCTAACACAGACAGCGTGATGTGTTTCGGGCCCCTCGTTCCTGACGGTTACGCCATTTGCTACAACCCCCAGGCTGACCACGTCCACTTCTCCATCACCGCCTTCAACTGCTGCGAGGAGACGCATGCAGAAACATTAGCTCTCACCCTGAAGGACACTCTGTGTCAGCTACAGGAGCTACTGCAGCCTACCGTGTAGAGCTGCTCCTGTCCAACAGGATGAACCCACTCTTCTACACCTGGAAGAAATACACTTTAATATCGTGAAACAAAAATTGGTAGAAGTCTTTATTGTTTTGGATATTTTCTGGTGCATGTAACGCTTCACTAGAGCGGTTAAGTCTGAGCGAGTTTTGAAGACTGAACACTGTCTCTGAGGTGCTTTTGATGCTTTTCTAACACTTTTGATGAAGCAATAAATCACTTTCTTTTTCTAGCAAGAGCTGATCAAGCAAGCTGCATTATATGTTCTACTGTGGATGCACTTAAAGGGAATTTAATGCTACAATATGTCTGGGTGAAACCAAAACAAAGTCATCCTGACACTCAGTCATTAATCAGAACAGGCTAAAACATGTGTGTTTAAACTGACTGCACTCCTTTTTGTGAGTCATGTGCGGACCAGTAGCCTTTCTAGTACCCTCTATTGAGAATAAGTATGTTTCATGTGTTGCACTGCCCTCGGAGTAAAAAAATAGAAAGCTGGTTATTAATGGTGACAGTGCAAAGAAGTATCAGGTGCTTTTGTCTCTTTTAGAGTGGAGCAACCTGATCTTCAGGATGTATTTACTGTACGCTGAAATGAATGTCAAGAGGCTTCGGCCTGCCTCCGAGCTGGGGCATATTGTTTTGCTCTCAACCTGCAGGATTGGTTATTAAAGCCTGCTATCTCATGATTTTTGTGTGTGTGTGTGTGTGTGTGTGTGTGTGTGTGTGTGTGTGTGTGTGTGTGTGTAGAGAGTGAGAAGAGTGAGAGAGAGAGAGACTGTGGACTTTATTGTCAAAGTAAGAAAACAAAAACGAAATCCAGTAGGCCTACATGAAGTTAATATGTGCAAAGGTGAACCTGGGTGTGGTGAGATTTTCATTTAACAGTAAATGGCAGGACCTGAACTCGCCCCCCTCTGTACTTCTGCCATGCAGGGGAATAAGTAGACATGATTATTATTGTTATTATATTATCACATCTGGATAATAAAATGTATGATTCTATGTAATTGCGTTATTATTACACAATGTGTCTAAAATTTATACCGACTGTTATAACTATATAATAACAGAAGAGTTGTTATGTCCACTCCACGCTGCTGATTGGACGAGCTGAAACCGGAAATGACACCCTCAGCGGCCGCATCACGTTTAATTTAAAACCGGAACAAACAAAAGGAACCAAAGCAAAGCTCAGCAGCTGTTTCAGTTGTTATTAAGTGATAAAGACACAGTTTGTGTAGTACAGGACTATTTAAGGGACTGATGAGCGGAATTTTAGCTCTTTTTTTGCTGCAGCTTGGACAGAGAAATATCGATGAAGATGATAGCATAACATTAGCTAAACATCAATATTGTATGTTTTTATTTATATTTTAAAGTTATCTTTTATTTAGTAACCCTTTCTTTTAGCGTTATTTAAAAATAGTCTGGAGTTATAATGAAGGGCTCCCGTTCTGCTTTGTCAAGCCGGAGGGTGAGGAGCAGCAGCGGGGCGGCCGAGCTGCTGTATCCGTTGCTCGGTGCGTGTCTCTGGGCTACGGTGGTCGGGTACAAGCCGGTGATCATAGTGCACGGTTTGTTCGACAGCTCAGGGGATTTTAAACACTTACAGCTGTTCATTAACGAGGTGAGTGATTGCATTAAAGAGAGACTGGTTTAATTTGGTTCTTTTGTAGATAATAATAGTATTTTTAAAGTATATAACGTTACTGGTACATTTTGTTTTTTCAGGGGTTGCCTTACAGCTTATATCACCACGTTATCAGCACAACGTGGGCATGCATCATGTAACATGTAGGCCTACTGTGCCACATTATCCAGCTTTTATCATAATGGAAGAGTCAGAAGAGTTATTTGAAATATATATTTAACCATTTGTCTGCATTATTTCTTTAGCAATAACACAGGAAAGTGAGTGATCTGTACTATAATAATGATAATAATAATAAGCTTTATTTGTATAGCACCTTTCATACAAGAATTGCAGCCCAAAGTGCTTCACAGCAAAAACATAACAATTAGTACAAGATTAGACAGAATAAGAGCATTTACAGTACAATAATCACAGTGTTGATGTAAATGAGTCTGAAGTACCCTTATAAAAAATAGCAGAATAAAAATAGTATAAAATAACATTGGAAATCATGCCTATCTGTGCCGTACTTAACGACCCTACTGCCGGGAAATCACATTCATCATCCGTTTAGGGCTTTGTATACAAGAAGGAGGACCTTAAAATCAATTCTAAAAGTTACTGGAAGCCAGTGAAGAGCGGCTAACACTGGACTGATGTGGTCTCTCCTCTTGGTTCTAGTCAGGAGCCTCGCTGCAGCGTTTTGGATGAGCTGAAGTCTCTTTGTTGTTGTTTTTGGGAGGCCGGTAAAGAGTGCATTACAGTAATCGAGTCTGCTTGAGATGAAAGCATGGATTAGTTTTTCAGCATCCTTTTGATTTATAAATTGTCTGATTTTAGCTATATTTCTAAGGTGGAAGAATGTCACCTTGTTTATGTGGGATTTAAAGCTTAAATCTGAGTCTATGATAACACCAAGACTTGTAACTTCCGGTTTAATCAAAGAAGTAAGTTTCCCCATGTTATTCAGCATCATCTCTCTTTTTGTTACAAGACCTACTAGTAGGATTTCAGTTTTGTTCTCATTTAATTTTAAGAAATTATTGCTCATCCATTGATTTATTGCTGACAGACAGGTGGTGATGGAGTTAATAGCTGTAGCATCATTTGGTTCAGCAGAGATGTACAGTTGCGTGTCATCCGCGTAGCTATGGAAGCACATATTGTGTTCTCTGATGATGTCCCCCAGTGGTAGCATGTATAGGGAGAACAGTAATGGACCGAGGCAGCTCCCTTGTGGAACTCCAAAGTGGGCATCATGCTTCTCTGACACATGATCTCCAAGCCTGACAAAATACTTTCTCCCTTTGATATATGTTCTGAACCAGTTTAATACACAGTCAGAAAGACTAACCAGTTTTTCTAGACGATTAAGTAGGATGTCATGGTCGATCGTGTCAAATTCTGCGCTCAGGTCTAGCAGGATAAGAATTGAGACCTTGTTTGCATCAGAGTTTAGTCTGAGGTCACTAATTATTTTAGTCAGAGCAGTTTCGGTGCTGTGGCATGCGCTGAAGCCTGATTGAAATTCCTCCAGGATGTTGTTTTCTTTAAGAAAGGAGTTTAATTGACAATTTTTTCTAGTATTTTGCTGATGGAAGGTTAGATATTGGCCTATAGTTGGTCAGCGTATTACTGTCTAGGTTAGGTTTCTTTAGCAAGGGCTTTACAACGGCTGTTTTGAAGACGTCTGGGAAGATGCCCGTTAGAAGAGACGTGTTTATAATATTTAAAATGAGCAACAGTATCCAGGGTAGATGACAAGGTGTTGTTTAAATTTTCAATAGGTTAATTCACTTAAATGTATTTTTTTCAGAGCTGTCTATGTGTTATGTTGGTTTATTATAACCTGTAGTTTGCACTGTAATATTATACATAAATTGTGTATTGATATTACCAAACTTTCGTTTTTGGTTCATAAACATTGCTGGAATCATGCTGTGTTCAGGACATTTTATTCAGCAAAGTTGACATTGGTAAAGAAGTAAAAAATAATAATGATTGCACAGTGAAATGTGCCCTGTCCTGCTTTTCTTTCTGAATCCTCCAAACCCTTCACACACACCCTTTTGAAACACACACAGTTTAAGATTGTGGTCGAGTTGTGGATGTGGTGAATTTTTAAACCAAGAATAAGTTCCTCTTTTTCTCTTTTGCTATATTAGAAAGCTTACGACTGAAACCAAACAACACATATTTTTGGAGGAAGAGGAAATTCATACCTTATTCTGTCTGCTTCAGTTTCCGCTTCACGCTAAATTATGATGAATTACTTAATCTCGGACCCTTCCTACAAACACCCTGTTAATGTAGTGTAACTTTCTAATTCTCTCTTCTACAGTCTCATCCTGGAACAAATGTTACCGTCATCGACTTGTTTGACAGAAGTGCCAGCCTGCAGCCCATGTGGAAGCAGGTGGAGGGATTCAAGTCAGCTATTTACCCAATAATGCAAAATGCAGAAGACGGGGTCCATTTTATTTGCTACTCTCAAGGTCTGTGAGTGTGAGAGTGAGTGTGCACGTGAAAAAGATAATTAAATATGGTATTTGCTTAAGATTATAAAATAGTCTTGGTGATCTCAGTTGTAACTGTCACCCTTTTATTTCAAAGATGGGGCTTTACAGGACTCTCTGTTTTATTTACACAAATACTCAAATACACATGTAAAAAGTAATAAATAAGCAATAACAAGTAATTACTTTTGAATTAGTGACAAACCAGAGCGAATTTATACTATATATATATATATTCTATAAAATATATATATATATATATATATATATATATATATATATATATATATTCTATAAAATATATATATTCTATAAAATATATATTTAATAAATATATTATTATATATACCAAAATCATATACACACATATATCTCAGTTTTATATTTGTTAATCATCGGATTTAAAACATTTATTTAGATAAAAGAAATGTATATATTTTTTACATATGAAGATGTTACCTGTACCTGCACTTTTGACTGCTTCCTGACATTTTATTGACCACACAATTAAAATTGAATCGAGAAAATAAGCAGATTAATCTATAATGAAAATGATCATTAGTTGCAGCCCTGAATGTAATTACTGCATGCATCGGTGTGGGTTAAGAAATTAGTTATCCTCAAATGTTCTACTTAAAGCATCAATAAGTTGCATTTTTCCAACAGCAACACACGCAGACAGCAAGGGATCATCTTTCTGTGTTAGTCCATTGATACACCTCTGATAAAGGAGAAATTATAATATGTGGTGAAGCTGTGAACCACACACTTCCCCAAGATGGACTAAAGACTGAAAAATATTGTTTTTGTTGATATTTTCACAGGCGGGCTGGTTTGCAGAGGAATCCTTTCCACTCTCTCTGACCACAATGTCCAATCTTTCATCTCTCTGTCCTCGCCTCAGGCCGGGCAATATGGAGGTGGGTTCAACTTCAAAGGCTGAACACATGATTATGTTTAAAGCATCTATAATCGATATGTTTTTAAAAAAGTGATAACATAAAAAGGGTCGCTCGTAGTGAAGAACCTACGGAGAATTATCACTTGAGTCTGCAGATCTCTCGGCTTAACAGAGCTTCATAGGGAGTTCAGCTCATGCTTCAGATGTCCAGCCCATAACTTTTCTGTTTTGGTTCACTGTCAACACTTGTTTTCGGCTGCATCAAGCAGCTGTTTTTAGCGAAAAAGCTCTAAAAACGTATTTACATTATCTGCTCAGCAGACAGACGCAGTTAGAAACTAGCTGGTGAACATTGTGGAGCATTTAGCAGCTAAAGGGTCAAATATTTCCCTCAGGAGCTGGTGGAGACCAAAAACAAAACTAAAAGAGAGAATATTAGACCTAAATTCATTTTTAAGAAGTTGCTCCCTAACTGCTGGATGTGTAAATCAGAAACTGTTTGCTAATCTATATCAACTTAAAAGGTGATGATATGTCAATGTCGTGCTCTCAACTTGTTTCCGCTGTCCTTAAGTAGCCAAAAAATCAGTTATTGCTCTTTGTCTCTTCAGACACGGACTACTTGAGGTACCTCTTCCCACAGTTTATGAAGTCCAATCTCTTCCACCTCTGCTACACGTCAGTAGGTCAGAGGATCTCCATCTGCAACTACTGGAATGGTGAGAATAATTTATATTCCTTATCTTGTCAAAAATGAGATATTAAGTGTTCTGTTTTCCTTGAGATCATATCACATTCAAAGACATGTGATTGAATATAAGAACGCTTCATTAATATTGCTTGTTTGTCCTCCTCCAGACCCCCACCACAGAGACTTGTACGTAAACAGCAGTGATTATTTGGCTCTGCTCAACAGCGAGCGATCCAATCCAAATTCAACAGGTCAGCATATTCCTTGTGGGTAAAACTAATCCATTAGTTTAATGAATGTAACTATCAGTGAGTATTTGTTATCTCTCTGATGCAACAGTGACTTTGACCTTATGCCTATAAAGAAATATCAATAAGTTGGAGAAGGTTCTTCTGCTTGTGTTGGAAAAATATTTCCTAAAATAAGCATTTTGTTTTTATTTAGTCATGTATGGTACAAATAAAGGTGCACAAATGCATCGAGACTATTTACAGTAAACACGATATATCAGGCAAACTCATCACAGTATAATGAAAGATACTAAGAATACACACACAGCTCATCATTATTAATTACAAAAGGTTCTGACTTATGTAAACAGCAGGCAGTAATAAAGTCGTGTATGTCTATAAATTGTAAAAACTTTGGAGATATAAGTTTTAACATTGTAACCCTTTTATTACATTTGGTTATAAAAAATGTATGATAACGTATGAGGTTGATCAACAGATTAAAAAACTTTTTTAATGAAAAAGAAAAAACTTAAGGAGGGGACCTAAAAGAAAAGCTATATATCCAGGACATACATTAACTCACAGTTTGATGGCAGGGCTATGTTACTGGATCGCTATAGATTGTACAGTTATACCTAATCAAGTGTAATTATTTTTATCTCTCAATCTTAGAGTGGAAGAAGAACTTTCTCAAAATAAAGAAGCTGGTGTTGATCGGAGGACCAGACGATGGAGTCATCACTCCCTGGCAGTCGAGGTGAGTTCTACCTCTCGTGTACATTTTATCTCAAATATCATCATGTTTGTGATTTTTTTCATCTGCTATTGGATTTTATGTAAAAATCCATTTTCTAGACAAAACAATTTTACAGTAATATTTGACACATTGCACATGTGAACACATGAGAGATGAGACTTTGTTGGAAAGAATCAATACAGAGTACGTTTTTGGACATTTTGCATTTTGATTGTAAAGTTGGGGTGTTTATTTAAATGCTTTAACATTTTTCTACCTTATACACTTGAGGCAGACAGTTACATGAAACTGACCCTCAGGCTAAAATGCCTCTGAAACACCAGAGTTGATTCATTTAGTCGAGTATTATTCATGCACTTCTGAACCCCTGATAAAAGACAAAACATTTAAGATTACTTTCCTCTGCTAAAATTGTGGGATTCTTTTTTTCCAGTTCACTTGGATTCAGACACACTGTGTTTTCACCTTTTTAATATTGTAATTTATTTCCGGTGTCATGTGATACTTTCTATTCTCAGTTCACATATTACACTGCTTTGAAGGATTAGCTTTTGTGACTGTGGCTGATCAGATGACTCTCATGTGATGCTCACACATTATTATCTTTCTGTTTTTCTCATGGTTTTCAGTCAGTTTGGATTCTTTGACGACAACGAGACGGTTGTTGAGATGCAGCACCAAGATGTGAGTAAAGGTTATACAACTGACACACATAAATAACACACTTTTCAGTTTATTCTTATGCCCTTTGAGGTAATTATACTTTTATGGTATTTTAGATTGTTTCCATTATTTATTGTGTCATACACAAGCACACGTATACTTTTCAGACATCTAAAATAGCATTGCAGTGGTGAAACAATATTTATCAGACCAGCACAGATACATACATATAATGTTCCATTACAAACAAAAATCTTCTGTCCAAACGTTTGTTATAATCGTCCAACCAGACGAAGCCATCCGAAATGATCGTTTCATTTTATTAAAAAGACTTGCCCTTAAATCATCACATCAAGAGCAATAAAACATGAAATGGACTGTAGCTTCAATCTCACCGAAATCACATAACAATCTGAACTTTTTCCCTTCAGCATGAGCAGTGCATGTTTATATAGCTAATATATATGTGACTGTTCAATTCTATTTTTAGAATTTAGGCTTGTACCAATCAACCATCTTTCCTTATACATCAGGAATACTTTTCCCTAAATGAACATAATAAATGAACCATACAAAATAAAGGTTTTACCTCACTAATGAAGCTCTTTGTCGTGAGCTGAAACATCTCACATTCATGTCTGATAACTGGATGTTTCCATCCCAAAGCATTCATTCACTCTTCAGTTGTGTATTGCCTTGGATAATATACCCAGTTTGAAAGTGTAAAAAAGGGTGAAACTTTAAGAAACCTTTTTTCCTATTTCAGGTGTATTTAAGGGATGTTTTCGGTCTGAAGACGCTGGCGGCTCGTGGAGATCTGATCATCTGTTCTGTTCCCGGCGTCGAACACGTGTTTTGGCACTCGAATGAGACGGTGTTCCACACGTGCATTGAGAAGTGGTTGGTGTAGAACAAAACATTTTTACAGCACACACACACACACACACACACACACACACACACACACACACACACACACACACCATGCAGTTTTATAAACTTTTAAAGTTTTTTAAATCTGTAAATCAAACTATGCCCTGTTGGGTCCTTGAATTTGAGGGAATTGGGCCTGAAAAGTCCTTGAACCTGACGTTTAAAAAGGCGTGGGAATCCTGACGATCTATATGAATTTACAGCCAGCAGCGCGTTAGCATATTTTAGCATAAAGCCTGGAAACCGAGGAAAACGGCTAACAGATTAAACAAACCTGGAATCTAAATTAGTGAGCTTTAGCGATGATGGTAGGCTACCTTTGGACGGAGCCATGCTATCTGTTTCCATTCTTTAAGCTAAGATACCTGCTGACTGTATGTTAATATGTATTGCACAGACATAAGAGTGATATTGATCTTCTTATTTAACTCTTGCCAAGAAATCTAATAAGTGTATGTCTCAAGATGTCAAACTGCTCCTTCTAATCATTAGTTTTAAAAGGTGCTGCTGCTGTCAAACAAATCCAGCAAATCTCTGTGTGCTGAAGGTATTTTATCAAAAGATAACAAGGCACAAACTGTCAGAAGCAACCAATATAAAGGCTCCCATAAACTCGGTAACAGTTTAACTAACAGTTATGTTATTACAGTCTGCAACAGTAAATCAAAACAGACATTAAAGGATTTTAGAATTGCATTCCAGCAAATTAAAGACACTTGTAGAAGACGGATTAAAAAGAGAAAGGTCAAAAATCAATGTAGCAATGGTTGAGGGAAATTGTTACTGTCTTCACAGGCTAAGTAGCCCTTCAAGACTGCTCTTCATGTGCACAAAATTGGTGGAGTGCCCCTTTTAATTTTTATAAAAGCGAGCCCACATACATACAGTATATATATCTATGTGTATGTCTGTGTGTGTTTGGTACACATACCTCAAAACAACACACAACACACAACACAACAGTGCCTGAGCGACGTTCTGTCATCTTGTCTACATGTACAGACTCACTGCTCATCTTGTGATGCAGTAATTTATATATTTTTATTCCTCCATTATTTTAGTGTTTAGATCTGACCGTGAATATCATGTTACTTATCATTATCATGCAGTGCTTTAGAGATTTTATAGATTAAGCCTTACATTTTCCTGTCATGCCTCAGTGTTTTATGTCCCATACCAAAGTGCTACAACACACTGCCTTTAGTGATGGTGCTCAAAGTAATGAGGGGTGGATGAAGAGTGGCCGGAGAGGGGCAGTGCTATATTAGTGTTTACTTGTCCACTAAACTATTGTACATGGCGCTCTTTACCTCCCATCACGTTTAGATATCTCAGGCGTTTAAACTTCATGTTTGTCTGTTTGTTGGAAAAGGGATTTCTCCTAACTGTTGCATTTTATTGGATGTTTATGTACTTTATAAATGTTTCTGAAAATAAGAAACAGAATGGAAATAAATGTCTATTGTGTGAAAAAACAGGAAGTATTGAATAAAGTCTGCATTGCACAATGTTTAACCAGATAAAAAGAAGGGAAATTATGAACAGTTATAAAGTTTTTAGATTTACTGTATTATTTTAATATTGTTGCATCTTTTGTCTTGTGTATGCTTGTACAAGTTAATTAACCTAACTGCATAAACTATGGATTTAAGGGAGGTCTTCTCTGAGTTCAGTTTTCTTGCTATAAAAACTGTAAATGTGGTTATGGACAGTCTTTTAAAAACTCAAACTGAAACTGCTATTTTGACTCTGTCTTACAATTTCTACAGTATTTGGGCCGCAAATGAAAATGTGTAAAATGTTGTCAATTCCTCAATAAAAGACCATTTTAAACATTTATTTTTTGTCTTTATTTATTACAACGGAAGGTCCTTGTCTAGTCAGTGGTATAGTGGTATGGCTTTCAAAAAGAATACCAGAAGGTCATGAGTTTAATACTAGGGCTACAAGGCACCTGAGTTGCTCCAGGGAGACTGTCCCTATAGTTAGTTCACTGTAAGTCGCTCTGGATAAGATTGTCTGCTATAAGACCTGTAGGATAGAACGTTTTAAGAACATGAAAACAAACTAACTAAAGCAAAAAATAAAAGATTTGTTTTCAGTTTCCATCTTCATCAGTGCCATCCATCACCTTCACTTTGTAAAACTAAAACACAAAAATTACAATACATGGTATAGAGAAATATAGGCTATTAAAGAAATGATCCTGTTAACACCTTATATTTACACTTGAAACAATAATATCAAACATTTCTTTATTTTAAAATGTAAAACAAAAAGAAGTACAGTAGACTTTGAACTGTGCGAGGGAAATGTAAACATATTTTACAACTTATTTTGTATTTTTTCGATTATTTGAGAAGTATTCATAGCTTTATTGCTCGTTGCATTCTTTGAAACAAAAGAAGAATACAATTCCCTGCATGCTTTGCGGACCGGAAGAAACCCACCAGCTCACCGGATATCTGCACGCGGCGCCTCGAAAAGGCCCTTTTCCGTCTCAGAGAAGTGTGGTACAGAACGGCTGACACAAGTGAGTGAAAAATTCTCCTTTTGCTCTCTTCATATGTCTTTTAAAACATTATTATCTAATATCTAGGAGCGGTACTTACTCCCGTTGTCCGAGAAATATGAACAAAACATCTACATTTTGCTGTTATGTTGCTTTATTTGCAATAATAGTTTCCCTACGAGCACAACGGCGCAGAGCGTTAGCTTGTGGCTAGCTTATTAGCACATGTGGATGCGGCATGATTATCAGCCACCTCGATAGATCTCACAATCAACACTTTATTTCTAAATGTTGCGATCCTATACTTGCACAGTATATGCCGCCGTAAATACCACCTCTGTGTATTACTTTAAAATGTCGCCATATTTTAAATATTCGCAAGCTTGTGAGCAAACGTTACGTTAACTTTGGAGAAGCAGGCTTCAATTCGGGCCCTGCTGTGAAAGTGTTGCTGTGTTTTTACCTATATTACATATTACCATTTATTTCAAGTGATCTGTGCTAAGACGAAATATTTAGGTATTCGTTTAATGGGATGCATGTAACCCCGGGTATGTTGGCATGAAAAGGATAAGAGTTTTGCAACGTAATGTTAGTTATGAGTCTAAAGGGACAACGTTTCCCTAAGTCAAATGTTCACTGTTTCCCTTGATCAACATGTTGGAGTCACCCACCCACAGCTAATAGCCTACTGATGGTGTACTCCTCGATACACCTTCAAATTTGTGAGGAAAACCGTTTTCTTGACATAAAACGTTGAACGGATAATTTCCTGAACTGTACTCAAAACTACCTTCTCACATTGTTCTTTATCAATTTATAATTATGAAGATGGACCTCATCAATCTTACAATGTTAGTTTATATAAAGAGATGCATGTCAACCTGATGTGAACGTTTAATTTCCCAGTCCTATGTTTAAATGTTTGGGTGGAAAATTCTGTCTGAATTTTGATGTGTTGTTTCCGTGGCATGAATTGTCAATCTTTTTTATTTATCCTCAGTGACTGAGTGGGAGACTGCCCCAGCTGTGGCTGAGTCTCCAGAGATCAAACTCTTTGGCAAGTGGAGCACTGACGATGTCCAGATCAATGACATCTCCCTGCAGGTAAGCGGCAAGTGGCACATTTTACCACAACATATTGCTTCGATCTTCATTTGTTACAAAAAGCAGCTTTATCTTTATTAGATGATTGTTTGCATTAAACGAGGCTAGAGTCACGCCTGGATATATCCCATTGTCCTGGTGTGCTAGAGTGCTCGTAGAGGAAATGTCTTTGCTTATTCATTGTCTGTAGTCTGTTGTGGCCCAGTCAATCACCAACTCAGGCACATTCTTCATACAGGCTGTATGTAAATAATTTTGCATTAAAAATCTTTTAGCATAAACCATGATGCTTAAATCATCCATGTACACTACAGGATTACATTGCTGTGAAAGAGAAGTACGCCAAGTACCTGCCGCACTCAGGAGGACGTTATGCCGCCAAGCGTTTCCGTAAGGCCCAGTGCCCCATTGTAGAGCGTCTGACCAACTCCATGATGATGCACGGCCGCAACAACGGCAAGAAGCTGATGACCGTGCGCATTGTTAAGCACGCCTTCGAGATCATCCACCTGCTGACTGGAGAGGTATGTAGTGTGTGCGGCACGATGAGGCAGGTCAAGGTGATCTTTGGAAGGCAGCAATCAATTATAAGATGTACAGCAAACGGTGAACTAAACAGGATTAACATCTCTGACTGATACTAAGGGACATGTTTTCATTGCAATTGAAGGTCAGCATGTACCAGATTTCCTTATCCTTTCTCTTTGTATATGCATGGCCTTTCCCATGTCCTGGCTGGAATAGTGTTGTGTCGCTCGGTCTGAAGCCACTTTGTTACCCATTTACAGTGGGCTAAACAATTTTGAAAAATATGTAATTGTGATTTATTTTTGACTCATTGCAATTCTAAAAATGGGAGGGAATAATCATGCTGCATGATTTTCATTGAAAATATATTAGTTTGATCATTGTGTGACTCTTTATATGACGACTAGCTGTACCAAACAAGTCTGTAGAATACCGCGAATACCAGTTATTGTACTGGGACCGGTGTTATCTTTTTCACCAGTTTTTATATATTGTATATTAGACATGTTTGAATTCCCAAAACAAAAAATTTTAATCGTAGTTATAGTGCACGTAACAAACACAGGCCACTGTCTGAAGTGAGACGCAAAATGTATTACAGCCCGGAGCACATTGTAATCTCTTTGTTACCTAGCTACAATTATTTGGCGACATAATAGCATATGGTCAGAATGTAACATACATGTTAACCGTTGGGTTTTAAAACTTTATTTACATTATAAACGACAAACTATTTGTACTCTAATATCAAATATGGTCTGAAATCTACTAAAAAGTTCAGTTAAAGCGTTTGTAGACAGTCTTTGTCTAGAAATGAGTTTTTCACCATTAAATATTCCTTTTCATGCTTTTTTTCTTACTGTAAACTACTTTATTCTCATTTGCTGTAATTTGTATTTTGTGCATCAAGCGAGGCTAGAGTCACGCCTGGATACATCCCATTGTCCTGGTGTGCTAGAGTGCTCGCAGAGGAAATGTCTTTGCTTATTCATTGGCTGTAGTCTGTTGTGGCCCAGTCAATCACCAACTCAGATACATTACACTGCCGGTCAGTGTCTATTACACCAAAGTTAAATTGTCAGCCGCTAATGTCCTGCGCTCTCGTCCTGCAGGCCATTATTTAGAAATATTGCTGTTGGCATAACACAGCATCGAGAAGATTATCTGCACCGGTCTGGTTTCAATTTGTATTCAGTAATTAAAATGTCCTAAAACTACTTCGAAATTTTGTCCCCAGAATCCCCTCCAGGTCTTGGTGAACGCCATCATCAACAGCGGACCCCGTGAGGACTCCACCCGTATCGGTCGTGCTGGCACCGTCAGGAGGCAGGCTGTGGACGTGTCGCCCCTCCGCAGAGTCAACCAAGTAAACGCTCATTTATATTAAAAAACATTGTTTTACTTAAAGGCTAATCTTTGCTTTAAATATGAATTCATAATTTTTCAGTCTTCAAAAATATCACCACCGAGGGAAAATGATTTCCATTGTTAATAAGGGGAAGCTAGGTGGTTGTTTCTTTGCTACCGTCATCTACCGACAGCTGTCCAAAAATGACATTGTAATCTCTTTGCGTCTATACTCTTTGGCACCTAGCTACAATTATTTGGCAACATAATAGCATACAGTCAGAATGTAACATACATGTTAACTGTTGGGTTTTAAAACTTTATTTACATTATAAACGACAAACTATTTGTACTCTGATGTCAAATACGGTCTTAAATCTACCAAGAAGTGCAGTTAAAGCGTTTGTAGACCGTCTTTTCTTACTACTTTATTCTCATTTGCCGTAATTTGTATTTTGTGCATCAAGCGAGGCTAGAGTCACGCCTGGATACATCCCATTGTCCTGGTGTGCTAGAGTGCTCGCAGAGGAAATGTCTTTGCTTATTCATTGGCTGTAGTCTGTTGTGGCCCAGTCAATCACCAACTCAGATACATTACACTGCCGGCCAGTGTTTATTCCACCAAAGTTGATTTGTCAGCCGCTAATGTCCTGCTCTCTCGTCCTGCAGGCCATCTGGCTGCTGTGCACAGGAGCAAGAGAAGCCGCCTTCAGGAACATCAAGACCATCGCAGAGTGTCTGGCTGATGAGCTGATCAATGCCGCTAAGGTAACGGGTTATCCACTTGTAGCGAGATCATTCTGATTCAAAGTGCAATGTAGAATAACTGATACAGATAACACAGTATAATTACTATTGTACCCTGCTGATGCTTATGTATTGGCTTTTTGTGGTGTTGAAACATTACCTTAACAGTCGAATTCTGGTCCTGTTTTATAATTAAACTGTCAATTTCGCCTAATTTCAGGGTTCATCTAACTCCTACGCCATCAAGAAGAAGGACGAGTTGGAGAGAGTTGCCAAGTCCAACCGTTAAACATGTTCTTTCTACCAATAAATTCGAAGAAATTTCTGTTGATGTTGAGTCATTTTTTCTTTTTATGCACGTCTATACACATTTCAGTTCTTGGAAAGTGAACAACATTTACAATAGAAGTGGTCAGTCAGATGAATTTTATTGGAATCACTACAAATTCACACAAGAAAGCTAAAACCATTTAAAAAAAAAAAAAAATTCTATTAGCAGCTACAAATACTGGAGCAGTATTGAAATAGATATATTGTCAAATCTGTAGACATAACTGGTACCTGCAATATTAAAAAGCACTGAATGTGTAAAGTTGAGTTGACAAGAAAATATTTTGCGTGTCAAAAGCCGTGTTGGATAAGTGTCAATTTTATGCTGCTTATCCAGGCCACTGGGAAACTGATTTTCCTTCATAGTTGGGCTGGTATGAACGTTTTAAACTTTGTACCAACATCGTCTTTCTTTTCACATGATCTGGACAGCTCAGTGGTACCAAGTTAAAACTGGTGAAATTAGTTTAATTGAGTGGTTTCATGGATAGTTGTGAGGAAACAGCGCACTGAACAGCAGGGGGGGCAGTGGTGCCGAGATTCAGTTTACAGTAAGGCCGTTAGCAGATGTTAGTTGGATCACATTCTCATACAGATGCTGTGAGTCAGTGTTTTCCCCTAGAAATAGACAAGAATCTTAATCTGTGGAAAGTGTTTGACGTGGACCCTTCACCCCACCGTGAACATGTGTACTGGTAATACTGATGTGTTTTCAGAAGTAAGTGTGTTTTCTGTTGATGAGGAGGCAGAGCGAGGACAGAGACGCTCCCAGTTTGGAGGCCTCACTGCAGGCTGTTGGCAGGAGGGTGTAGTCCTGCAGCTTCTGGAAGGCCTGCAGAGAGGAGGGAGGGAACAACTTAATTGCTAATGAAAGTGACTAGCGACCGAATGTAGACTGGATATGTTCTTTGTGTAATATGTCATTAAATAAGTTAATTTGAGAAACTAATCATGCAAACTGCAAGAAAAAACTAAAGCACCAGGAACATAATCATCTCGCCTCCAGGTTTGAGCCTCCCTTTACACACATTTGCCTGAAGCAAAGTATTTATTTAATATTAATCCACTAGAGATTCCCACCTGTCCTGTAAGTAAATTACTGAGTTTACAGTGGTGGAATACGTACGTTTACTCAATAACTAATCAAGCACAAATTTGAGGTACTTAGCTTGAGTGGTTTCTTTTCATAGTACTTTGTACTAGGCTACAATTATGACATCTTTAGTTACTTTACAGATTATTATTCGTCACAAATCAAGAGTATAAAATTTGACACTCAGTAATTTTTCAGGTGAAAATGCCAAAGGTCGCTTCTGAAATATGATTTATTGCCTTTTTGTAATGTTTGTCATGTGCTTAATAATTTTAATATTATATAAGCTTTAGGGTAGTACAACATTAAATTGCCAAAGACTAAATTAAATAATGCTGCCTTAAAGCTTGGGGAGGCAGTTTATTTTTTGACATTGGGCAAAAATGACACCCCAGGCAGTTTTTGTGAAAAAGCTAAAACATACTAATCGCAGCCGTGAGCAGAAGTCTCGGCTATTAACATTTTCTCTCAATCTCTGACACTTTATTGTCAGACTCTCTTTTTGATGAGTCCCTCTTCCTTTTTGGGGTTACTTTGCGTAAGCAGTAACTTTTCTTGAAGGATATTCTTCCGTTGCATCAGGCTTTAACCATCTGAAGGGGCGTGCACGGGCGTCTGCTTTTGTAGAACAGTCAATAGTAGTAGTGGTTGGCCAAAGTATGTCATCGTGACTAAATATTTTAAAGCCTGGAAACAGAGCCAAGAGGATGTGCAGAAGTTTTCTCTCACTTGAATTACAATATGCTGAAAGGTTAGAGTTTCTGCACAATGACGCCAAAAATATACTGCCTCGCCCAGCTTTAAATTGAACAAAGATGAGGCTCTTTTTGGACCTGAGGCCTGCAATAAAAAACTAAATCCTCAGCTGTACTCACAGAGACACTGTCAGGACATTCCTCTGCAGGCCGGTGGAGCAGGAAGTCCAGTTTAGACGGCCCTTTGATGTAGATGCAGTTTGCTGCCGAGTCCTCTGGAACAGTGAGCACTTCATAGTGGTGATCAGTCAGCTGTTCCATCATCTGGAGACAAACACACACACACACACACACACACACACACACACACACACACACACACACACACACACACACACACACACACACACACACACACACACACAGACATATTGCAGCAGATCACTCCCAGCATTGCACAGACTCAGATGCAGCATTAGTGATGTTATTAATATGACCTCAGCCGTTAGGAAATAATGATGTGTGCAGGTTACATTAGGACAGAGAGAAGGGAAACACACACTATGTATGATAGATAATAAGGCTGACTGGAAAGAGATCTTAGGTCCTAGCTAGAACTAGATTTTATAATATCTTATTAACTGCATATCATTTTGAATAATGAGTCAGTATCAGTATCATTAAAGGAATATATTATATTATTAAAATCACCCTCAAATCTTTATATATTCTGTTTTTGTTTTACATTTTAAAGTGACATATTAGCTGGTGAAGTGTTGGTGATTCTGCATAGAGACTGACCAAATGAGTTTAAGGTTAAAGGAATAGTTCACCACTTTGGTTCACCTTAAATCATGACTGGTTTAGATGTTGTATTTCCACCTGTTCACTCTTATGTGCATATTAATACACATGTGTATCTGACTTAAGTGTGCACATTTCTTTTTCATTTTATTGGGTTTAATAAAAAACTTTCTATGTGTGTTTATTTACTTTGTGATTTTATTTCATGTTTCCTTTTACTATAGGTTATGTTAATGATCGTTAAAGTGTCATATATGTCATTATCACTATTTTACTTGAATATTTAAGTCGGTATCATTATTATGTTTATAATTACCTTCTTTTTCAACAAATACATTTGCGAGCTTCTGTATGCTTATGTGTATTTTTCTTTCTTTTAAATGCATATTTCACGCACAAATGGATATGTTTATGTGCCTAACATTTTGCAAATGCACTGTAAATTGAGCATCATTTAATTGTCAATAAAACTAATTGGTCAGTCTAGTCTCAGTAAAAATGTAAAAATAAATGTATTCCCCAAAATGAAATGTCAAAATATTTCTTTAAAGATAATGTATAGTTTTATTAACAGTACTTAAACACACATATACAAACACTTACCCGGAGTGTCTTCTTGGCCCCCTCACTGTTGCTAATGATGATTGTGTCTGGACCTCCCATGGAGCAGATATTTCTCAGTCGGGCTCCACCACAGACGGGGACGGTGGACACAGCGAAGTCCTGAACAGATGGAGGTTGAAAGGTTTAATTCACACACTGTCCCTCCAAGTCTTTATGACAACAGAAGAGACAAGTTCCCTCATCTAGCTCTTGTGGTAAGAGACCTTTTTCACAGCAGGCTCTCTATTATAGCAGGAAAAGCTAATAACCTCTATTCAAATGTCAAACTTTACAACTTGTAGCTTTACACAAAAGCAGCCCGCTGTGTGATTCTGGAGTTTCCTGTGCCGGATCAGAGGCAGTGATGCAGTGGCCACCTCTTGGTCTGAATAGTCCTCTCGTAGGGCTTAATGCACTTACAGTAATTCATGATAAAGACAAGAGAAACATACTCTGTAAAGCCTGCTGTGTAACGACCACACCCTGTTTTAAGTAGCTGCCAGACCGATCTGTAACAGTGTTTTGTCCGATGGTCTAAAGTTTTTGCTGATGTTTCCATTTTTTCAAGAATAATATTTGATGGAAACACAGAACCCATTAAATAGTAGGGATGATTTTGATATGAAAATTGTCATATTTATTTCAACATATTTGAGCTTCCACAGTATATGGTGATTGTTATTACCACAAGCAGGCAGCAGCTGCTGTACAACATTACCAGACAGTCTGTAATCCTAATTGGCACAAAATAATGTTTCTGTGTCATTAAGCTGCTTCTGTGTGTCGCTCAAACATCAGTAGGTCACACATAAATGCCATAAAGAATGTGATAGTATAGTATGTGTTAAAAAAAAGTCATAGTATAGTTTGACATTAAAACTGTCATAAAAAGGTCAAAGTATAGTAGGTATTGATTTATGCAAAAGCTGCTTTATTGTCTATTGTACTCTAAATGGGACCATCATTTATCATTACATCATATAACATCATGCTGTATTGAAAAACACTTGAAACTAGCGATTGAGACCATAAACTCCTCAGGAAAATGTTTACTCAGTTAATAAATCCAGTTAGAAGTAGGGTCATTTTCTCATAGACTTCTATCTATACAATCGGACTTCGTTTTGCAACCAGTGGAGTCGCCCCCTGCTGGATATTAGAAAAAATTGGCGTCACTTTTCAGGCCAGGGGGTGGCCACTTGGTTAAAACATTTCACTAAAAAACACGAACGTCAACCTCATGGTAGCGCTAGAGAGTCACATGATCACTAAAGTCAGTGGGATTCCTCCTCTGGGCGCCATGAATGTCTATCAAATTTCATGGCAATCCATCAAATAGTTAATAGCTTTTGGAACAAAGTGGTGGACTGACCGACCAGCATTGCCATCAAAGGCTCAAAATACAAAGATTGAATCAAGCTGAGGCTGTACTGTCCCCACTGTATCACGTAGTGCTATTATTACAATAACATATACGTGGCTAAAAATATGTAAAAAGCTTGTAAACTTGTAAGATATTGAATTTTATGAAAGACAATTGCGAAGCATGCAAAATGCTACTCTAACAGTTTTATAAACACGATACAGTGGATATGAATGCTCTGCTGGTATTCCTCTTTCATCCTCCATTGTGACCACATGCATCTCCCACCTAAAGTAATTCATACCAGACACAATCACACACACACTACGCAACACACACAATTAACATGAGTAGAGGCAAAGTGTGTGTGTTTTAGGAGAAGCAGAAGTGCGTAAAAATGCACTTAGGAGAAGTTGAGGATCAATATTAATGGGTGGGTCGTGTCGAGCCTAAGGGGCTCCACTGTGTGGTCTCCATTATTTGGCCAAAGGAACGACCTCATTCATCACCGTTTATAGACTCTAATTCCCCAAATGCCACACAGCAAACGGCCACCTGCTCACTTTGGCAGATGTGATGGTTTTCTAACAAGCATCTTGGCACGAAGAGCATCTTTGTTGCACTGGCTGAAAATCTTTTATTTTATTTATTGGCTGAGGTTTTCGAAAAGTTTCTCTGAAATAAATGATCCCATTTTAACACCCTCAGACTCTTGCATTCATGACTAAAGGCACCAAGCAAAAAACTGTTTGAAAAAGTACTCTTTATTGCTTCACCTAGAGAGTCAGTCACCGCTACATCTTCTGTCCATGCCTCTTACCCTGAACGTGTCTGCCAGCACCTCCGCCCCTCTGTGGTTGGTGTGGGAGGAGATGCCGACAAAGAACTCCCTCCCGGTGAAGAGGACGTCGCTGCCCTCCAGCGTGGCTCCTCCAGAGTCCCCCTCCTCGGCCCCCATCTCCACTACGGTCAGGTTCAGCTCTGACACCACCTTCCTCACTGCCTCCACCTGCGAGTAAGAAAAGAGAAGGAATTAAAGAAAGAAAACAACACATTCAGGCTAAACTTAATTCTGCATGAGAGTTTGACTGTGTATGCATGTTTCTCTGGAAGAACATAGTCTTCCATGTACTTTTATTACAGTGTGTACTATCCAACATACTTAACATTCCTGCCTAACAAGTTCCAAAGCATGCACATAATGTTTTTAGTCTTGGCAAAGGAGGTGAGCTGCAAATTGAAAAATTTGAATTTTGCCAACAGCAAACAAGTAAACAAATAAACAATGAATTAATGTTTTCATGGAGTCGTTCTTTCAAGTAAATTCTTATTTTGTCTACAATTAGAACAACAAAAAAATCCAGTGAATTGTGTTAAAATATTACAGACATGTAAAATAAAGTATTATTGGACATGTACAATTATTACAAAAATAGAAATAACAGAAATACAGAAATAATTGGAAATCTCAGAGCCCTAAAACAAAGTGTTAAAGTGAATCTCTGACATCTAAAATATAAGTCAATTAAGATGCCAAATTAATTTGAAGAAAGATTCTTGTTATTTGACCATGTGACAATAATGAAACTTAAAATACAACTAAATGCCATCTTAAAACAAGTGAAACATCTTCTGCAAGTTCTTTCTCATACCATACTGATATGAACTGAAATGATGGCTACTGCCCTTTATCTCACAAAGAGAGATTACGTGCATAATCAGAGGATTAGGGGGCAGAAAAGCCAATTTTGTTCTCCACTGTGTTTTACCTCGCTGCGCCTCTGCTGTTTGAAGGGCCTGGTGATGAGCACTGTGTCTCCCTGGATGACAGCCACATCCTCTATCCTCCAGCTTTCTGGCAGCTCAAGGTCGGGTGGGATCTCGATCAGCTGCAGGCCCACCTTCTGCCTCAGGGCTCCCGTCAGGCAGCCGAATTGACGCTGAGCTTTGGCCAAGTCCACCGAGGTCTCCCCGTTCTCATGACCGTCTCCCACCGCCTTCCCAAAGGTCTCTGGGATGCCCCGCACCACGGCGTGGGTGAAGCGGCCATATGGGCACATGTTTGCCATGATTTAAATAAACTTAATAACCACAAGTAATTACAAAGATGCCAATAAGTTTGCTCTGCTCAAAGTCAAGCAAGAGGTAATAAAAAGTGTTAGCAACTATTCCTCAGTCTGGTCTTGAAAAGAAAACCAGGTACACTTTAAAGTGAGCTAATGCAATGGTCCAGGAGGAACATGGAGAGCATCTTCATCCCTCTCTCTCTGCCTCGTCTGATTCCAATACTCCACCGGCTACTCGTCCATCTGTAGATGCCAGGAAGTGGAAGCAGAAGATCTCAGCCTAACACAGAGGAAGAGGAACACATTAAGGCCAGATACAATGAAACAAATGTTTGTGTCCCATCTTGTTAGAGAAACAAACATTTCAGGGCCACAAAAGTAAATATCTACAAAGCTATTCTGGAGATTAAAATTCACTTTGTATTTGTAATAGTTAATTTGTAGGAGTCATCATCACCGGTAAAACATTCAAGGGCAGCTGAAATAACATGCAGAGATAGCAAAGTTGAACATAGACACAAGGAGCATTGTCCAAGGTTAGATTACAAGGAAAGATTTTTCACTATGCCTGCAATATGCCGCAAAGCCTTTCAAAGTTTGGGCAGTGGGTTAGATTTGGGACAATTGCCCTTTCATCATCTTCCCTGTAACTCACAGCAGTCGCCCACTGTGAGGCTGCAGAAAGGGACTTCCACACAGGATGTTTCCTAAATCTGCTGCATAACTTATGCAACAAGTGCTGGACTTTGATATTAATTTGAATTTTTCATTAAAAAGGGCAGCACATAGAGCAGTTTATGAATACTTACTTGTAAATTTAGGCTATCAAATTACAGTTAAGAGTGCTTAAATGAAGTGTTTTGGAACCTGTGTTACCTACTAATGAGACGTGATACCTTGTGTAACAACAGTATTCTTCTTGATATAATTTGCCATATTTAGTACACTCTTTTTTTGTTTTGACAATGTAACAAAATCAATCTTATTGACTGCGCAGTCCTGGGTTATCCAGCTGTAAAAATGAACATGAACCTCAGCCCAGAACAAAACATCTTGAGTGTTTGGCTGCAGGAGTGCACCGCCCAGCAGTTCACTGCTCCTTCACAAATACTTCTGATGATGTTACACATCTTTCTAACGAGTAAACTATCACTAACACTCCCAGAAGTTCGCAAATAACAAATACAGATGTAGACTTGTATCTTACCTCTGTTGAGTGTCGCAGCTTCCACGCTCGGGCGCGTTTCGCTCTGTTTGATTTAATTTCCAAACCGACCCAGTTCCCGTTATTCTCCCGTTGTCTTTCTCTGCAGACTAACTACATGTCATGTCAAGAGACAACTGTGAATATGCACAGTTCCGGTAACAAATTTCAAAATAAGACGCCTACAAGGTTGTAATATTGAATATCTAGTTAATAATATCATCATCATAACAAAATACTATAAATAGACGTCGCTAATGCAATACAGCTCAAACACAATGCTGGTCAACCCAAAAAACAAAGCAGTTAATTGCGAAGTCTTCTTAGGGACCGTTATGCTCTTATTTCTCAAAAGCCAAATCACTCGACTTCCGGTCTTCTTTACGTGTTTAAGTTGCGCTTGACGCAGCATCTCTCCCTCCCTTCCATCCAGCACCCCCCATCCCCCACACGTCCTGTCCGGGTCCGGATTCAATCAGCGTTGATTTGAGACTCCACAGCAGCTGTTGAATATTGGCTGTCAATAATGTTGAATGTAGCTACACGTTACAGTAATCAATAACGGTGAGTACAAAAACGATAGCGTGGGTTAGTAAACTTTATCATAAGTGTTAAAGTTTAAAGTAGATAGGCTACTCCATAGTAGGCTATCTCCAAGATCATTAACATCTTCGTTAAGACAATCAGAATTAAACTTTAATTCTGAGGTTAATACTACTACACTGTGATTTTATCGTGACAAAAATATTATAAAATACATTTAACATCAACATTAGCTCCACTGATGAAATCCCTATTTTGGCCACATATATAAACCAACTCTGACACCCTTTCCTGTATTGAGACACTGAATTAATGACAGATTTGAATATTTCAATGAGATTTTCTAGGATTAAGGACTCCTATTTAATATTCTCCCCTTAATCCTGGCGAATTGTTTATGTAAAGTCAGATAGTCTACCGTATCAGCAGATACTGCCTGCATTTTTTAATGCAAATTGACTTGTCTGCTGAATCAAATTATTCTTCCCACCTCTCCCACTGTTTTATTTTTATTTATTATTTATAAATGGCTATATTAAATTTCTGAAGTTCACAGTTGATTTATTTTCTGATCTCCTTCTGATCAAAATCATCATAGATTAAATACGTATATGACTTATGAGTTATTGTTGTTGTCTGTTTTTTGTCTGTGACAAGACAAAAAAATAATCTGTTTTTTCATGAAATGTGGGTCAAATTATGTTGGACACAGTTGAGATTTTTGGATAAACAAGTCAACCTCATCAGACACAAAAGAAAGCTTTGTATTTTAACAGCAGTCTTGTGAATCATGTTTACATTTAATACTCCAGTAATCAAACTTTTCTTTGTTGAAATTTGGTATGATATTATGATATATATATATAAAATGATATTTCGAGGTTTGTACAGCAGTGATGTAAACATGCATAAACACATTTTTGACTCTTAAAGCTGCACAATATTCCCTTCTCTTGACTAGATCGAGTTACTACAGCCAGGGGTTGTTCATCAGGGATATCGAGGCAACTCGGTGATGAAAGAAGAAAGTAAGACAAATTATCTGTGAGTATTTCTGTACACGGAGGAAGAAAAAGAGACAGGAAATGTGAGGTTGATGTAATCGCGGATGGGGAATGGATGGGAGGTAGAGGGCGCAGACAGGATTAAAGAACACCATCTGTCCACTGAGATCCTTCAGCCACCACACAAAACATCAGTCAAAAATAGCACCAGCAGGTTTACCACACTGTCTGTAAACAGTCTCCTCCATGCACCTACAATTTAAAATGTGTAAAACGTTTGTCCTCAGCACCCCATGTATTCTAATACAGCATCTAAATGGACATCATTTGTTTAGGATAAGGTCATAGAGGCAATAACTAACACTTGTGTGTGCTGAAGGATATGAAGTCACACCAGTTGAGACCCAGTTTTCCACTCAAATATAAACTCAGTGAGGAAATTGATCCTTAATCTGCAGTTTAAGTTATTGTATTTTTTTCACTTATTGTGCAGTTAGGACCTTGCAACTACAGCTTTATTTTAATAACACTTAGTTTTAAATGCATTGATGTAAACCTACAAATAGAGCTAAAACAGTTGTGGAGAAAACAATTCATTTGAGGACATCCACTTGAGCTTTGGGAAACAATGATAGACGTTATTGGAGTTTTATAGACTAATCAATTAATCAAAAAATAATCAACAGATTAATCAACAATGAAATAATTGTTAGTTGCATCCCCACCTACAAACAGGTAGTACTGAGTATGGAGGTAAAACACTCTTATCTAACAGTCGTGAACTGATTTAAGGTTTCATTTTTTAGGAGTCCTTTAGAAAGTCAGTCCAAAGTCAACGGCACATTATGAGAATAAATGGACAGATGTGCAAACCAAACTTTATTTAAAAATCAATTGCTTTATAATCAAACACACACACACACACACACACACACACACACACACACACACACACACACACACACACACACTCTAAAGAGCATGGCAAGTCATAAATGCTTAAAGTACATTCATGACTTGTCGTGGCCCGCTGATCATTTCGGCATACAACATATAGATTTTTAAAAACTAACCTGAACTACAAGAGAAATAAATGAAAATGTTTTGTAAATTCTGTTTCCCTGAACCTAGCAGGAGTCTGCTGTGTAATTAATCAACTGGTAAACAGCTTATTCAGTCTGAGCCTGGTTGGCTCACTCCATCACAAGACTGCTGTCAGCAGACCGTCCTGCATGCTGCCCTCATGTCTCCTATTACGCCCTAAAGGATAATTCAGTTAAACTGCCTCGCTCTTCAACTCACTGACTCCGTCACGCTGACTTTCTCTCTCTATGTGTTTCTTTCTCTTTCTAAGATGCTGACCCTTTCTTCACTGTGCTGACTTCAGTGTTGTCTGTCTCTTCTTACGTTTTAGCAGCTTTCTAGCTGCATTCTCACACACAACACATAAACCCCTAATGTCTTATTTTCTTATTTCTTATTTCTTATTAACCCTAACTGAAATAAAGATGGTATTTCTTCCAAGATCAATGAGAACAAGGCTGTAGCCAATCAGAGAAAATCTCAGATCATGAGAAAATTCCACACCAGCACCAACCAAACTCTATACATGTTTCAAACAATCCCTTTATTGAACAGTTAAATAAATAAATAAAATGTATCTCTCTATATTATGTTCTAAACAGTGTTTTAACCCATGAAGTTTAGGTTCATTTTTAATAATAAATCATTCTTGCTGAATTTCTGTGTTCATTTTTGTCTTTGTTTAGCACCTTTTAAAACGGTCCTTAACCAAGCTAAAAGTCTCATTCATCAATTTTTCAATTAGAAGTATAAAGCTATCAGAAATACAAGAAAATTGAGTTGAATTACAAGCACCGCCTCACGGCTGTATGCCTTCACCGGCCAGTCAAGTTACAGTTTAAATCTATGTCTGTCAAAAATGTCATCACTTTGTTATTTTATCCTATTTCATTTCTGTG
The DNA here is from genome assembly GCF_900634415.1 of Cottoperca gobio. Lineage (NCBI taxonomy): Eukaryota > Metazoa > Chordata > Actinopteri > Perciformes > Bovichtidae > Cottoperca > Cottoperca gobio. The sequence goes on along the minus strand of NC_041365.1, from coordinate 9,881,709 downwards.
AGTAATAGTCATAGTTAGCGTGTTAATTATTGAGTTGTGGCAAAAAATGTGTTTTGTGAGGTCATGGTGACCTTGACCTTTGACCCCCAAATTCTAATCAGTTCATTCTGGATTCCAAGTGGACGTTTGTGCTCGATTTGAGGCATTCCTGAGATATTGCGTTAACCAGAATGGGATGAATGGACAACCCGAAAGCATACATCATAAAACAGTTCAAGGATTGAAGAGATATTGTTTCGCTATTTCTAAACACAAATGCAGCAGAAAAACATAAGAAATAAAACTATAATACAGTCTTTTTACATGTAATGTGATTTTATATCAACATGCTTTGGGCCTTTTTCATTGAAAGTTTATGCCTGTAAATCAATATAATTCTCAGTTCTTTCAAGTGTAAATAAAACTGCTTATTCAGTACTTCTTTTTTTTCATGGATAGAACATCTTTACTTTCCAACGAGGGAGTTATTTAGTCAAATATCAGAATCAGCCTTAGGTGTGTCATCATAGCATATTAACACTTTGTGTTATTAAAAACCCCAAATTCCCTAAAATATTACTGTGGACTCGACTTTAGTGTCATTTTTGCTTAACCTCCTTTTGTTCGAGGTCAGAGGTCAGTTTATCAAAATTACTACTCCAAATGAAATTAGAAGTTTTAGGGAGGAGACACTGACTGCCCGAGTAACATGGGCAAGACAGAAGAGAGAGGATAAGAACAAGAGTGACATAAAGAGAAATAACTCTCAACCAGCTTAATATAAAATATATCGGGAGAAAAACGGAAGAAAAAAACAGATGTTGTGAGTTTGGGCTCCAAAATCAAAGAGAAATTAAATTTAGGAATGCGTTGTGGGACGTATCGGATCAGCAGTTAGTTTGATAAGAGGGCTGTGACGTCCCAGGAAGGGATTTTTGGACGTGCTTGAAAAGTCAACTGAAAACAATTTGAGGACTTCTCACTGGAAGCATCATGTCGTGTTCACAATTTGGGATTATACTTCTTTGTTGTCTACCTTTGGCAGGTATGTAGTTACAAGTTAAACTGTTATAAGATTATTACACTGTTTGATTTATTGAAAAGTGTGTTTTAAGTGACATACTACTGAAATATGTCATTTTAATTTTTTCTTGAGGTAAACATCATTCAATGTGCAAATGTGCTAAGATTATGAAACACTTAGGGAGCCAGGGAAGAGGGGTAATATTCAGGGAAAAAACAAAAAAATTCAAAGATTAAATTCATAAACAAGTAAAAAATGCTGATATTCTGTGAGATAGAAGTGGTTCATTTAAGAGCAAAACCTTCTTAATCTCTTTCTGAGATTAAAAGTCTTATAAAAAAAACAACAGTGTTGTTTTCTTCCAGGAACCACAACGCTTCACTTTGCAAGTTTTAGTTCCTGATGCACAAAGCTATCACATCATGCAAATCAGTATTTAGTTTATTCACAGCAATGTGTCTTCAGAGTCCAGATGCTTATGATAATACGATGATTCTGGGCCAGAATCACAAGTATTTCCTTATTGCTAAATCAGATTACAAAGGATAATTTAATTAGTTCATCCACTACAGGCATAATACACGGCAAGGATCAGATTCAGAACACTATCTAATGGGGATCCTTTTAAATATATATATATTTTTAAAAGGCAGCGTCTGGGGTGTGATGAAGTTGATTCAAACTTGCAAAGTGAAGCGATGTTTCCTTGAAAAAAACATTTTCTAAGAAAACTGTGACTTTAATCTCGTTTGTAAATTTACAAATTTAATCTTGGAATCTTTTTTCTCAGAATATTACACCCTAACTCCCAGCTCCATAATATATATGTAGATATTTCTTTACCTACAATGGCGCTAATATGCCAGCCTAAAACTTAAGACAAAATCATTTTTATCACAAATGATAACAAAGGTTGTTTGTCTTATCCAAAAACTTTTGAAAAATATATTTTATCATTTATAAGGATTTACTCCTGCTGAAATGTAACTAAATGAAACTGAAATCATTTTAGGATCACTCAAAGATCCCACTGTGGCATTTTTCCCATTTCGCAGAATCTGTTGCCCTACTGATAAATCGTCCAGCGGATATATTCGTCAATATTAGTTTATCAATGATAAATTGGTGTCTGTGTATAAAGAAACAATCGATGTCACTATTTCCACAGGCTCAAAGTAAGTTTTTAAATATGTTTTTATGTTTGCTTCAGCCTGTTTGAGCTGTTACACCTGTGTATTCCCGGCCATCTCTCCTCTGGACTGCTTTAAGTTTCCTCAGGAGTGTCCAACTGGGCAGCGCTGCCTGTCCAGTACTGCTACAGGAAGACGGGGTGAGATCCAGATCTCTCTCTCTTCTCTCTCTCTCTCTCTCTCTCTCTCTCTCTCTCTCTCTCTCTCTCTCTCTCTCTCTCTCTCTCTCTCTCTCTCTCTCTCTCTCTCTCTCTCTCTCTCTCTCTCTCTCTCTCTCTCTCTGTGTGTGTGTGAGAGATTATTTTCAGAGAATCTAGGACAGGATGGTCACAAGCATTGTCTGGAACTGCACAGTGCAGTCTGTATATATACAGTATATTAGGACAGTTTTGGATTTGAAGAGAAACCGTGGCTGTAAGTGCTGACTATCATCTTTAATTTAAGAGCGTTCACCAACACCCAAAGAACTGTCTAGAAACTGTATCCGTACTGCTCTCACAGTATAAACCAAATGCTCTTAAAGTTGCATTTAAATCTCATATTCTCGGTTTTATTTGAAATCCTGTGTGGCCAGTTCTGAGAGGCAGGTTTACAGTTATCTGGATAACTCTGCTGAGCAAAACCATGAAAACTCTCAAATCTACAACAAAGACTGAACAAACAAAAACTTAAGTTAATTATCCTGAAAACTTAGTAAACTATCCTCTTTCAGGGCCAAAATAAAATATGGAGCCAAATATTCACCATCTGTATTGCTGCTATGGATACTAAAATATAAATTGTGATTGGTTTTCGGGGCCTTCTCTCAGACCTGATCCTGTCGCGACTCGACAAGTGTAAAAACAAAACGAGACAAAGCAGTGACTCAATGGATCAGATCTCGGCACCGTTTCTCATCCAGCCGGTTGTAAGCTCACTATGCCTGTGATGCCATCAAATTATCTTTAAAAATAGCTCTCTGTGCTCCGTGGGTGCGGCGAAACATTCACTGTGTCTCATCAGAGGATAAATCCCCCCATTATTTGTTACTTGCTCTGGCAGATTTCATTGCGAGTGCTCTGTGGGACATTAGTTTCAATAGTGTGCACTTCCCATTTGTTGCCTCCTCATTCCTCCAAAGCCTGACCCAGAAATAATTTAATGCTACCGAAGCTTTTGGGGTGTAAATGACTGAGATAAGAAATACAGAATAAAACACTCACACTCTCTTATCATTATTTTTTGATCAGCATCAATGTTGTGACAAATTGAGACAATAATGTATTTTTTTAACAGTATAACCAGACCATTTTAATCGTAAAATCAACCACTGTAAATACCTTATTCAAATGTAATCACTTAAAAGGCATCAAAATACTTAACTTTGCAAACCATCCCTCTGATTTGACTTTTGAATCCCCCTGTTTGTTTCTCAATAGGTCATTTAAAGCGTCATTTAATGTGTAATTTAGTTATACATATGTATATATATTTTTTTTTTATTTCCAATATTCAAATAAATATATTCCAGTGCTTATTTTATGATCTAAAACTATTTTTTTCAAGTCACAAAAATTAATTTTTCTTGGCGGTTCTTTCTGCAGAAAATACAGAATTTATCTACTTCCAAACATGAATGAAAAACTTGGTTTAACTTGACTAAATAATACAAACTTTTAAAGTTGAATAACTACAATAGACGCACTATAAACAGACTTGAAGACACTTGCTAGAAACATGTTTAGTGATATTATACAACCTTAACTTTGTTTTGCCATTTCCAGAAAGGTATTCCCCTCTATTTAAAATTGTTGTGACATTTTCTTTGCCTCCATAGATTTGTATGACCCCCCCCCCCCCATCATCACTGCATGCACCAACACGCACAAACTCCTCCTCTTTTCTCTTGCAGGCTCTCTACAAGTGACGATGTACGAGAAAAGCTGTGCAGTCCTGGCCCAGTGTGGAGTGAGTGGACAGAAATACGCGTCTGGCCTCTACTTCAACTACACCAACGTCTGCTGCGACACAGACCTGTGTAACGGGGCAGCGTCCTTTGCTGCCCTCAGCTGGGGAGGAGCAGCTCTCTGCCTGCTGCCTGCGCTCTCTCTGCTGCTGGCCTGAACGTCAGTGACCTGGACATGACGACACTCAGTGGTGGAATGTAACTAAGCACATTTACTCAAAGTTTTGAGGTACTTGTACTTTACTTGAGTATATCCATTTTTCTTTATACATTAACTCCACTACATTTTGGACGCCAACTTAAAATATAAACTAATACATTAAGTTGCATTATTATAAGTCACTACCCAGCAGTATATAGTAATTTAATGAGCTCCAACTTTACCAGGGAACATGTCGTATGGTGCACTCATATTATCTGACATTTTCCTACCCATAGTATCCATTTATCTTTTTAAAAAGGCTCAAAATAAAGACTACATTTTTTAAAATACAAAATATGACAATGTGAAGTAGCTTACAAAAACAATTACAAATATGCAATATCACAATATATTGTCAAAAAATAAAAAACATAACTTAAAATATAAACTGTTAAGACAATCTCAAGGCGAAGTCTATTTAGTTGTGGTTCTGGAACTTTCATATATCACATGGTCTTCATCAGGAGATAAGAATTTGCTCAGTTCAGATGATCACATTTAAAAAGCTTTCTGGGCACTTTGAAGACTTCTTGTCTATTCAAACAGTTGGTTAATAGTTCATACTTGACTTTGGAAACAGCAGCTGACTAAACATTCTCACCTCATCAAACGGCTGTTCTGGTTATTTTGATCTTATATTACACGATCTTCAACAAATAGATGTTCCAGACTTTCAGATTAAAGTTCAACTATTCGTTTAGTCTCATTTCATTTCTAAATTGAAATGAGACTGCTTTGAACTTTCACAACAAGATGGACCAGAAGTCTTAAAAAGAAAAAAAAAAAAAGTGGAAATTTGAACGTCCACATTTCCATGTCAAACGAGACAAACTGCCTAAATGGATGTTAAAGTTTGAAACTCAAAATACGTACATACCGTTTCAATTTTAGACGATATTCTTAGTTTTGTCTGACCCAATACTGAAACTAGTAAAACTTTAAATAACTAATGAAGAGATTCCTTCTTATTTGTGCTCCATTTGATATGTATTTTCTGTGTATGTATACATTCTTTAATTACCGCACTGACAGCATGTTTACAATCAAGCTTTGCGCGTACCGCTTGTACGGACTAGTGAGGTTGTATGTCTTCATGTCGTTCCCCTACAGAATGGCTAAAAAGTAAAAAAAAACACACATCCGTCACTGCTTGATTTATTATCAAGATATTTCTTTATTGGGATATTAATAAACGTGTCTTTGTAAAGGGCTTCGAAGTACAAAATACATTTCAGATGTGTTACTAGTTTGATTGTCTTCATCGATTATTTGAATCTACTGGTTTAGTGTCCACACCACTGTTTGGATCCTGTGGACTTTTAAGTGCAACTGCTTTTGACTACCTGACATGAAAAAGTACAAAATAAAAAGGTTAAAATATTTGTAGGGGAAGGCATAGGGGTGGGAAACAAAGTAAAAAGCACAATACGAGTCTCAAAACAAAAAGAACACATGTCATGAAGATAAAAAAAGAAGTTAAAAACAGTGAAGTGAAAACAAACTAAAGAAAGTGACATTTTAATGAATACATCAAGTTAAATGGTCCCTGAAAGTGAATCAAGTCCGACAGTAAGAAGTTAAAAACTCTTCCACACTAAAATACATCGGCGCTGAAAATATTCAGACAGAATCCCTTTAAAACGTTGTCCCAGTTTTTGTATAAATTTCACAACAGTTCAGTCAATATAAAATATACAGCTTAATCTCTTTGATCAACACTTGTCTTGCATTACACCTCAAGGTAAGATGCATTTAAAACCATGTAGAAAAGTAACCAACTCTGCTCACTGGACGTTTAAGATAATCACCGTCTGTGTACAGGATAGTCTTTTCAAATCGGCTTGAATTGCACTTGGGTCCATTTTAAATTTTTTAAGAGTTTCACCCTTTTCCGAGAGACATGACGCATAATTAGGCCATCTTGAGCTCAGAACAAACCTACTGTATAAATGAAGTTTTAATTGCAAATAGCCTCTGTAATTGTTCATTTGTATATTTGCCATTAATTAAATAGTCTACACAAGCTGCCGCGACAGTCGGACAAGGCGTGTCGTTATGGTTTCCAGTTCTTCCCAGCGCTTCAATTTCAAGTCACTTTTACTAGTTATTTCAGACTAGCAAATTTAAGAGTGGATTAATCCTACTGGCGACACATGGCGGTTAAGTGACAGCCTGCAATCACAAAGTATACAAGGTTTTTAATTTAAGGATAGGTGATATTTAAACGTTTCTAATTTGTCAACAAATCACATGAACCGACAAAATCCATCCCTAGAGCTAGAAACGAATGATCCTCATCGTTGCACTGGGTGACATGTTATTTTATTACTAATATTTCTGGGGTTCCGGTGGAGCCAAACGTGATTGTTCAACAGTTCTCGGACTACAAACAGAAACCAGAACGCTTTCAATACCAAAATCTTGTCCGCATTCATGTGCAGATATCTGTTGAAAGAGATTTCTTCTCTTTTAAATACCCATTAAAACACAATGTGCATTAATCCACAGGTAAAAATACTCTAACAAATACACCATTTACTACTGTTTGAGTGACGTTTGCTAAAAACTACAGAGCCCTGCAGCGTTAGGAAACTACTTTGCATGAAGGAAATGTATACGTTTGTGACACATTTTGAATGAATGTGCTTGAGTTCCACACACAGGGTCGGATAATTCATATATTCATACGGGATTTGTTGACAATAAGAGACGTAGAATACTGCCAACCTTATCCTTAAATTAATAATGGACGGCAATCTAGAACTGCAAGTGTGATTTTAATTTTAAACATTGTGCATGTGTACATCTAACTTCTTTTTCCCCACTAATGAGAAACATGTGGCAGAACAGTGAGCGACCCGAGGAGGCAGTACAAGTGCTGTTAATGTAGCCTTTTAGCAGTTAGCAGTTAACTTCTTCATACACAGCCTCTTCGATACACTCACAACCTGATCTCCCTCGCGTATGACAAAATAAACTGTTGGCAAAGGGCCCCGACAGCGGATCACAAACAAGCTCGGTAATCTGGAATAATCCATCACGCCTGCTGTGGGAGCGCAGAAAGGGGAAGCCCGAGTCTATTGAAATTGCATCCTGTCTCTAACTGTTTTCAGCTCTGCTTCCCTAAAGCGAGAACTGGTCTGCCGGCCGCCGAGGAAAAGCACCCCACTTCCTCTCCGAGGTGAAGAATAAGAAACTGTCGATTTGAATTTGTAATAAAGTCAATGTGAAGAATCTGTGATTACAGACAAACCGCAAGACACTTTGGCAGGTGAGCTGACGCTGGTAAGCATGGTTGTAACCTTCAAAATAAAAAACACTTCCTTAATACCAAGACTGAAAATAAAGAGTTGAATCAGCTTGTGTGAGGCTTACAAGGTACTAGTGAAACTTTGATCTGGTAGGCAGCTTTGTGTCTGTTGAATTCTCCCCGCCACAAAATACAAAGATATACTGTCGAAAACGTCGCCAAGAAGAGAAGAAACAACTTAACAGCGTGTCTCTACTGATGGTGGAACTGTACACAAGCAAGGCTGTAGTTCTAAGTGTGTGTGTACGAGAGAGAGCGAGCCTGCAAGCAACACGATCGATCGTTCGTTCATTCATTAATTTCATAAAGGAGGTAAATATTTTTAAGTTTGTTTTTACGTCAACTTATCTGCCTCCTGTGCTTCCTCGTTTCCCTCCGGATGTAAACTGATCCGCGTGGCAAACAAAAATCAGGGAAACTAAACGAATAAACACCCCTGAAGCAAACCTAAGAGTATAGTTTGACAATAGTAAACCAGATAATTGATTACCGTTATAACAAGATGGTATCAACAAGGTTCCCACACCTTCTTAAACATCAAATTCAAATACTTTCCAGGCCAAACTCCCTAAAATTCAAGGACCAAACAACATAGTTCGAGACACAAATCAAGGTCGATTACAAAACTGACAATGTATACGCACGCATACGACCTTCGCGCGGTCTCGAGGCAAGTGGCGCGTGAAACAGTTACTCAACTGCGGACACACATGCAGACAGCGTAACGTAGCATATTTACTAACTTTTAGTAAAATAAATATCAAAAGTCTTTTTCTATTTTTGCACAAAATATATGGATCCGATGACCAATGTCTAGAAATTCTTTCCCTTAATTCACAAAACTTTCAATAGTTTAAGAAAAAGGACGCGTGGTAATGCATCAACTTTTAAAGCTTTTAAAATGACTATATGGATGCAATGAACGCTTCTAGAGAAAAAGATCGACCAAGTTGCTTGCAGAGTGTGTGTGCAGGTGAGTGTGTGCAGGTGAGTGTGTGCAGGTGAGTAAATGTGCGTTTTTGTGCTGGTGTATTCATGACTTGTGCATCCTGTTGGGCTCCTACTTGAGAGCTTTAACTACAGAGGAGTAGGCGATGTGGATCTCCTCGTCGATCGGGCAGGTGGAGGCAAACTCTTCTCTGGCGTACGCTGCGTTCAGGTACCTCCAGAGGTTTGTCAAGGACTGAGGGACGCTGAAGTTTCGGTATTTTAAACACACCACCTGGTGAGAGATTTAGAAAGAGACTTAGAGAGAAGCAATCAGCAAAACACGCTGGTCACAAGCCAGACCAAAAACTTGGATTTAAAATGATAATCTAGTCCTCCCAGGCCCCAAGCTGCACAGCTTTAAGCAGAAGATTACCTTCACGATGTGGAGCTTAGGCAGCAAGTTGCAGTCAGCCAGAGTAAGCTCTTGGCCGTCCAGGAAGGGGCGGGACGAGGAAGTGAGCTCTTCGGTGCTATTCTCGTCGATCTCGTCAGGAAGTGGGGAGCCGAGATAGTCGTCCAGCTTCTTCAGAGCCTTCAGCAGGCCTTTCTCTAGAGCTGACACACGCAGAAAATATTCAAATACATCGTTAAATCAAAGCCGAAGGGGGCGTTTAGAAACAATGAAATGCATGAATTAATTTCTTTTGTTTAAATGACTGAAATAAGAGAGTACATTTCAAGTTAAAGAAAGAAGCGGGTACATACAATAAACACACAGTTTCACCCAACGACAGTGAGATCACCTGACAGAAAAGTGTTCTCGATCTGACTCCCATTTCCTGCATTTATACAAACATTTAGAGACTATGGTGATAAAAGAAATCCAATAAATAATTAAGTTGGCCTTAATGATAAGTTCTGCCAGAAAGAAATATGTATAAGAAAAAGTTCTTACTTTCTGAATTGTTTAATATAGGGGCCGATAGCAAGACTGGAGAGAATCATTTTATAAAGTCAAACATGTTCACAATTAATGTTTTGTGTGTAATTCAAATAAAAATATGAGATTTAATTTCCACTTTGTTTTTTTTCTTCTTTTATTTATAGTCCTGTAACTATTGACACAAAATACACAGGCAAAACAATGCTGATAAGCTGGAGCCATATCTAAATCATGTTGGCTGTATCATTATTAGTGTAGCCTACTTTATTTATAACTCTACTTAGTTTTTTATTCAAACTGTATTCACTTCTTATCACGTAGAAGTCTTCCTCTCATTGTCAACAAATCAAAATCACCTGACTACTGCACATAATATACCTGCTGGAACTTATGTGCAGCAGGTATGTTATGTTCTCTCTGCCTCACTCTCCATGTCTTGAGGCAGCTCCACCTCATCATCTGATCTGATCATCTATCATCTGATATGAAAGCAGTGGCTTTATGATCAAATTGAGCCATCGGTGTGTGAGTCAAACATTAAAGTAGCAGCCAGAGAGTCTGCTTGTCATACATTGCTGACGAGAAACATTAGGAGGCACTTCAGCAACTTGGTGAGTAACTGCCGGTAGCATCAAGCTAGCAAATCCGGCATTAGCTGAAGATCAACAGGTGTGTAGACAGAAAGTATGATTATCCTGAGTTAAATTTACTGAGTCAACCAACTCACATCTCCTTTCTTTCTTTTCACCCAAGCCATTAGAGTAATCTGCTGTTGGTGTTTAATTTTTGTTGTGTGCCACAACCCGGTACCTGCTCATTATCATTCAGTGAGCGTGTTTGCACTGAGACAGAAACGCTCAGACAGTAATGTTATTAACTCGGACGCTCCCTGCTGGTTTTGGAGCTCAGCAGAAAATACCACTGAAAATAAAACCGGGTCCATTAGAAATGTAAAATTCTGAATGAAGTTTTATTCTGATGCAAAGACTCACTTAAACATCAGAAGTATGATGTATCAGATCTACTTACTTTCGTTGGCCTGAGGGTTTGAGTTCTTGACGTAAGCCGAGAATTTGGAGAAAACATCCATGCCTGCTGTGTTGGACTCTGGGTTACGAGCAGCCAGACGGGGATACCTAAACAGACAGAGAGATCGATGATGATTCACGCACGATCACCACATTATAAACATTGACTCACATGAAATACATGTGCATTAAATGTTGAGACAAAGAAGGGTTGTACAGGATGACACACAAATGTAAAAGAAGTCAAAGTAGGAGGCAAGCAAAACAACTAGTGCTGCAACGAACGATTATTTTCAATTCATTTATTGTTTGGTCTAAAAAAAAAATATTTTCAAATGTCAAAATAGTGAAACATTTCTTTAAACATTTTTTAAAGCCCAAGTTGATATCTTAAAATTAGGACTGCAATTGACGATTATTTTCTTTATCCTTATCTTATTTTTTAATACAAATTATTTTCTAGATTAATCGTTTGTTCTATAAAATGTCAGAAAATTGTGAAAAATGTTCATCCGATTTTATCCAAGTCCAAGGTGATGTCTTTAGACGTCTTGTTTTGTCGGTCCAAAACCTAAAAGATATTCAAAAGCAGGAAATCTCCATGTTTGAGAGGCTGAAAACAGCATTTGACAGAGTTGGTTCTTTACAGAAGTGTTGAATTTTAAACTAAATATTTATGTATATCTTGATTACATAATGGCTCCCAGCAGTATCCAACAAAGTCAAGTTGACTGTTTGAGATGTATTATTTATTTTGAGGAGAAAGACCTCCAGATAGTTGTTATTTTTTAAAAACTGTAATTACCCAAGAAAAAATGTCCGTAACTAATCGTTGCAGCTCTACTTAAAATATTTATTTTATCTGACAAAATCCAAAGATATTCAATTTACAATCACATAATTCAAAGAAAAGCAGCCGTTCCTCACAATGGAGAAGCGACTCACTGTTTCAGCTCTCAAAAGAGCAAAATAAAACATTTGTAAATCAGATGTATGGAGTGATTACTTTGGAGGGCAGAGATTTTCCTCCAGGAACTCCTCGATCTTGTTGGTGTCCGTTTTCACATCGCTGCCGTACAACAGGAAGGGAGGCTGGGCACCTGGAGCCAGATCCTTCAAGATGTCTGGCTTCCTGCAAAGGTGGACAGAAATAAAAATAAAAAACTGTCAAAAACAAAAGAGACAGACATCCAGCAGAAGACATGGAGGGTTAAGCTAAAAAAGGAGAGAGATTGGGGGAAAAGGAAAGGAAAACATGAAACCACAGAAAATGACTGATGTTTGAACCTCAAGACTTCTCCAGATGTCACGAGAATCAAAGCCAGAGCCTTATGTCTTTTAACACTCAATATCTGAATGAAACGCTCGCTTGTTGCTTTACATTAAAAACAGTAGAAGGACATTCCACTGTTGTGCCAATAGAAACCCGCAACGCACACACACGCACGCACACGCACACAGTGTGTTCACCTCTTCATATCCACTGTGGTAACATCGAAGGTGACTCCTTTCAGCCACAGCACCATGAAGAGACGCTGGGAGAAGGGACAGTTGCCGATGCTCTGACCATCGCTCCCAGCCTGGGACACAAAAACAGAGAAAATGTTCACCATTTTATATTATACATCTTTTCATACGTGCTTACAAGTCTTATGACATTATTTGCTGCTTTCTTCTGTCTGATATGATAGTAGAGCTGCAACTAACAATTAGCCATTAACAAATAATCCTCCAAATATTTTCTATGTTTATTGATTCATTATTTGGTCTGTAAACATTAGAAATCACTATTACCTAAAGCCTAACTTGAAGTTTTTAATAATAATAATAATAATAATAATAATAATAATAAATTATACTTGTATAGCGCTTGTCTTGTTTTTCCCATTAAACAGTCTGTAATGTAATAAAGTTTATTATCACATAGGATAAAGAAAAGCACAAAATCCTCATGATTGATAAGCTGGAACAAAGTAATGTTTGTTAGACTTAAAATCAATTGATTGTAAAAAATTGTTAAATTAATTTTCAGTCTATCGACTCTTCAACTTATCTCTTCAGCTCTATATAACAGCAAGATTAAATATCTTACATCATGTAGACTAAATGATAACTGAAACATTTAGTTGACAGACAAATTAGTCTGGAACTATTTGAATAATTGATTTATCATTTTTCACGCAAACATGACAAGCGTTACTGCTTTTCTTTGTTTTATAACATTGTAAACTGATTCTTTGGTTTTAGATTTTTGCTTTGGACAAAAAAAGCAATTTAAAAAAGACAACACACTGAGCATTTTCAGACCATTTCAGGGACTAAATATTAAAATCGAAAATAATTGATGATGAAAATAATAATTGTTGCTCCCTTAGAAGCAACATAACTCATTCCTGTATTCACATCGAGCTTGTAAGCTGCACAGGAAATGATCATACAGCTTCCTGTGTAGCTGCAGGAAGACATATTTTATGTTCAGTCAATCTATATCCGATTAAGGGTTTGTAATGTGGCCTGAACAGTATAAAGCTACATTTATTGTAAAACAGTAAACGTTACTTTCTGTTATTCAGGGTATCATGGTCATTGAAGAAGCTGACTAGAAACCAGATTTAGAGAAGTTACAACCGCATCTCTTACCCATAAAGGAAACAAGTAGAGGGTGGTGCACACGTTCACACAGAGGAATCATTATTTGAATTTGTGTGAGAACATGAGGGGAAGCCATATTTGGTGTATTCAGAGTTTTTGGCTCAAAGAAAATGAGATTAGCCTGCCTGACATACTACCTAAATATAGATGAAAGTCGCCTGCCCAATGGGTTAAAGTGCATTTAATTAGATTATCCCGGTGAGTCAACAGGTGTCTAATGTACATGAATATTATAACACACATACTGTAATGTGATTTAAAACGTGCAAGGTGACTTTATGTCTACAGATACGGGCAGTGTGAGATATGCTATCACCTTGTAATAACAAGTACTGAGAATGCTGATGAAATGATAAGATAACTTAAGCATACCGTATCTGCAGCTTTAAACCCGTTAAATAAATCAATGTCACATATTGTCACCGTGTCTACACTTTCCGTTTTCTTTGGGGGGCTTCAGTCAATCACTTACCTTCACAAAAAGTTCAACTTTGGGCTGATTCGCGTCGCTCATCTTCAGCTGTTGATGCACGAGACCCTTTATAAAACAGAAACAGACACAAGTGGTTAAAAATAAAGCAGTAAGTTACATTTCCTAAACGAGAAACAAAAACTTGGGCAGCCAAGCCCATCTTCCGCCACAAACCCCAGTCAGTCAATAACAAACTAAAACGTTGTAGCAGCTACACAAACACCGTGAACGCCACACAAACTAACTTGAGCTAGTTTAGAGTTGAAAATATCAAATTGTAGCTCATTTTAAGTCTGCAGGGGTTACCTACAAAGTGTTTAAAGTTGTCGCTGTCGCCTGTCGCTGCCTGCTGGTGGTTTCCCCTCCCAGTTCTGCTGCCTCTCTCTCTCTCTCTCTCTCTCTCTCTCTCTCTCTCTCTCTCTCTCTCTCTCTCTCTCTCTCTCTCTCTCTCTCTCTCTCTCTCTCTCTCTCTCTCTCTCTCTCTCTCTCTCTCTCTCTCTCTCTCTCTGCTGCAGCGACGCACTCGTCATCATCTCAGCTCCTCCATTTCCTGCTGCTGCATGACGGGCTGAGCTTTCTGCAAATAAAGAGGCGTTCAAGACCGGCAGTACAAAAAGCGCCGAGTGGCTATGAAGTCCGACACGAAGAAAAAGAAGAGGGCTGCTTTGCAGGGTGATAGAGAGAATTACACTGACCAAAAATATAAACGCAACACTTTCGTTTTTGCTCCCATTTTTCATGAGCTGAAATCAAAGATCTAAGACATTTTCTATGAACGCAAAATGCCTATTTCTCTCAAATATTGTTCATAAATTTGGTTAAATCTGTGTTAGTGAGCACTTCTCCTTTTGCAAGATAATCCATCCACCTCACAGGTGTGGCATATCAAGATGCTAATTAGACAGCATGATTATTGCACAGGTGTGCCTTAGGCTGGTCACAATTAAAGGCCACTCTAAAAAATGTGCAGTTTTATCACACAGCACGATGCCTAGATGTCAGAAGTTTTGAGGGAGTGTGCAATTGGCATGCTGACTGCAGGAATGTCCACCGGAGCTGTTGCCCATGAATTCAATGTTAATTTCTCTACCATAAGCCGTCTCCAAAGGCGTTTCTGAGAATTTGACATCCAACGGGCCCCACAACTGCAGACAACGTGTAACCACACCAGCTGAGGACCTCCACATCCGGCATCTTCACCTGCAAGATCATCTGAGACCAGCCACCCGGACAGCTGATGCAACAATCGGTTTGCATAACCAAAGAGTTTCTGCACAAACTGTCAGAAACCGTCTCAGGGAAGCTCATCTGCATGCTCGTCATCCTCACCGGGGTCTTGACGTGACTGCAGTTTGTCGTTGTAACCGACTCAAATGCTCACCCTTGATGGCGTCTGGCACTTTGGAGAGGTGTTCTCTTCACGGATGAATCCCGGTTTTCACTGTACAGAGCAGATGGCAGACAGCCTGTATGGCGTCATGTGGATGAGCGGGTTTGCTGATGTCAACGTTGTGAATCGAGTGGCCCATGGTGGTGGTGGGGTTATGGTATGGGCAGGCATATGTTATGGAGAACGACCACAGGTGCATTTTATTGATGGCATTTTGAATGCACAGAGATACTGTGACGAGATCCTGAGGCCCATTGTTGTGTCATTCATCCACCACCATCACCTCATGTTGCAGCATGATGATGCACGGCCCCATGTTTCATCTGTACACAAGTCCTGGAAGCTGAAAACATCCCAGTTCTTGCATGGACTGCATGCTCACCAGACATGTCACCCATTGAGCATGTTTGGGATGCTTTGGATCGGCGTATACGACAGCGTGTTCCAGTTCCTGCCAATATCCAGCAACTTCACACAGCCATTGAAGAGGAGTGGACCAACATTCCACAAACATCAACCTGATCGACTCTATGCGAAGGAGATGTGTTGCACTCTGATGTGGTCGCTCCAGATACTGACTGGTTTTCTGTTCCATATCTGCAATGTGTACTAAACATCTGACATCTATACAACCTCAACAATGATATACAGTATATCTTCACAACACCCCATTCAGGCACTTCCATCAGTCCTCTATAACAAACGTACATGAGTCAATCAATATCTTAAATACTAAAATATAATGTTCATCTGGAGGTGAAGATGAGACGGTTGTATCTTTTTTTAATTCTGTAATGGCAAAACAGCTCACAAAAGGTACTAAAATGAATGACTACAAATGATTACAGACATTTTTAATAATAATATAATAATAATAAATCGAATTTCCACAGCGCTTTTCTAGAACTCAAAGTCGCTTTACAATAATATAAGGTGGGGGAGTGGGACAAACAAAGACGATCAACAGACATGGATTGTTCGGGGGGATGCTATGAGTAGACCGAGGAGAAGAGATGGGTTTTAAGGCGGGACTGGAACAGTGTAAAGGACTCTGTTTTGCGGAGATCTATGAGGAGGGAGTTCCAGAGCCTGGGGGCTGCCACACGATTTGGCAGATGTGAGGCTCAAGGGAGAGGATGGGGTCAAGGATCACGCCAAGGTTGTCTACCTGAGTGGAGGGGGAAACAGTGGTGCCATGACAGGTTGGTGATTTTGCTGAGGGTGGATTTGGAGCTAATGAGGAGGAGTTTGGTTTTATTGCTGTTTAAGAATTTAAGAAAGTTTTCTTGCATCCAGATTTTTATTGTGGACAGGCAGGAGTCGATCTGGGAGGGGGATTTGGTGCTGAGATATTTCTGGGTATCATTAGCATAGCAGTGAAAGTCCAGGTTGAAATGGTGGTGTATCTGACCAAGGGGGAGGATGTAGATGATGAAGAGGAGGGGGCCAAGCACTGATCTTTGGGGAACGCCTTGGGTGACTGAGGCTGTGGCAGAGGAGTGGTTGTGGAGGGAGATGAAGTGGGATCTGTTTGAAAGATATGACTGGAGCCACCTGAGTGCTGACCTTCGATACCGATGTCCTTGAGTTGGGTGAGCAGAATGTTGTGGCTCACGGTATCAAAGGCTGCACTCAGGTAAAGGAGGATGAGGATGTTGAGAGAACCGGTGTCAACAGAGGTGAGGAGGTCGTTGAGTACTTTTAGGAGAGCAGTTTCTGCGCTGTGGTGGGGACGAAAACCAGACTGGAGGGTCAAAGAGGTGATTTTGATAGGAAAGGGAGGTTGGAGATTGAGCGGTAGTTATTGAGGGATCCAGACCAGGTTTTTTGAGGATTGGGGTGACAGCTGCAGTTTTGAAGGTAATGGGGATGATAGATAGATAGATATTATTATTTCCTTCTATCTATCTGGAGGTCTTTCTCCTCAAAATGTATAATATGTCTCAAACAATCAACTTGACTTTGTTGGATACTGACGGGAGCCATTATGTAAACAAGATATACATAAATATTTAGTTTAAAATTCAACACACTTCTGTACAGCGTATACTGCAGTATAGTAAAGAGCCAACAGAGGGAGATATGGAGCTTTACTTTGCTTGCTGCTCTCAGAGGACAAACAATACATTGGTGCAAATATATTATGGCAAAGAATCTAAGCAAGCCAGTTAAACAGATTTTAAACTTTGAGATAATTGATATCTAAACTGTGCGACTGACACGCTTATTTTAATAGTACATATTATTTATAATGATATAATACTGATATGTTGATTGATTATTTATTTTCTACATTTATTTTTACAATTAACACTTGAATTGATGAAGACACTTGCAAATGTTAAGGTAGTACAACATGTCATTCTTTTTACCTCCTTTAATTAAGATTTCATTAAACCTTTTTTTTCTTTTTACAAAATGGACCAAAGCACTGACTGATAATACTGATTCTGACTTTTTTCCCTCTCATTTCAAAAACATTGAATATATTATGTCAAGCTTACTGCAGAAGCTGTAGATAATCAAGTCATGGTGTGTTTGTGTCTTTGTATTCTGCCTGGTTCAGGGCACTTGAGGGCATCCTTGGTTGAAACTACTTGCAGGTAGGGCAGTCAAACAGGATTAATTAAATAAGAGGCGGTGAAAACAATAGTGCATTGTACCGGTAGACTGTAGCTGGAAAGTGTTGACAACATGTCACAACACCGAAACTCCTTACAAGTGCACACAAACCTGTTTTGATGTCTGTGAACAAAAACCGCTCATCGTGCCCACTAGTCATATTTTTTGTAGTAAAGTTTTTCCAAAGCTCTCTTCACGCTGCCAGGAATTTGATTCTGGTGGAGAAATACGGAATTATTTACACATTTATTATTATTATTATTATTGGACTTAAAGTAATTGCATTTATATAAATGTATATATAAAAGTCTAACTTACTGGAATCTGCAGCTTTGTGAAATCCCTCAAGGTTACTAAAATCACCAAACTGCCCCCCAAAGAATATATACCTTTTAAAAGTTTGGAATCAGCTGTTATCATATGTTTATATGTTTCTTCTTTCCGTCAACAATGGCTACTTTAGCAGGGATACAAACTGTATAATTCAGACACCAAATGTATTCTTTTTAAAATAGTTTAAGCCCTCAAAGAAGAAGACTTAACTGACTAAAACTTCCACTTAGTCCCCACTGCTTGGCATAAGGTTTTGAATTTGTTTTCCAGACCAGAAAAGCACAAGTGACCTGTAACAGTGCAAATGGGCTCTAAATATGTTGGTCTATCAGCGGTCAGATTGAAGAGATTTAAACTGTGATTGTTCAGTCAATAGTATGTTCAGCTGAATTCCAACAGTGCTAACACGAGACTAACCTTTTATTTCTATTGTGAAGTTTGAAGAAGACCAGATCACCTGGTTACTCCAAATTGTTATTGTGCACTTGATACTTAAACAGGAACCTATACATACAGTATTTAAATCTGCACACAGTTTGAGGCTAAGCTTCTAGTTTATTTTACCAATGACTGGATATTTCTTTTATTTCCCTTTCAATGGTACGAGAGTTTTGTTCTCCCTGACATTACCTTTCATTCAAAATAACATATTTTTGTTAAAAAGACTTTCTACAACCAAAACCCACAAAAGACAATTAAAAAATACAGGGTAACATGGAGGGAATTCAAATGGAAGGTAACTACAAGATGTTTTTTTCAGACACTAGAAATAATGGTTAGAATAAACCCAACACACAGATAAATATTCGAGAGCATTGATGGAAGAGCTAAAAAATATATTTTCCAAATATTGCTAACTGCAGCAATTAAATGCATCACATTTGGTGGTTAAAACCTGACATACCAGACCATAACACTCTTTTTTACTTTCTTTGGCTGTACTATAATAAAAGGAAAGTCCAAAAATGGCCTCAATCGATTGTCTTCAATGCGAGCTATGACACTAAATCTGTATTTTATGATGATGACACAAGTCAGAAAAACATTTTTATGATTATTTTTATTGATGCTTCATGGGGTTTTAAATTATCTCTTTAGTACATTGTAAAAAGTTATAGTAAATAGTAAAGTATTCTGATTTATAATGATCATATCATAACATAATTAATGCAAACAGTGAACACATCCACTCCAACAGAGGCAGATCCATGGATGTATAAAGAGAACGGGGCTACAAACTACAACTCCCATAAGCCCCACAGAGAGGCCAGTATGGCAGCAGAGAGAGCCGCAGTCAGAGAGAGCTGCACAGACGTGGCACCGTTACACAGACTTGTTGTACAGCACTGGAAACTGCTGGTGTAACCAGCACTCAGTATGTTGCCAGTCAGCGTCTTCTCACACAGGTCTGAGTCCAGGCAGCCGCGGATGTGCAGGGTCAACGACCCTGTCGCATTGAACTCTGGGAGAAGGGGAAAGAAAAGGATGTCAGCAAATGTAAATGAGAAATCTACTAATTTAAGTGGCAATAGACACATTATTTGCTCTAATTTATCATTATGAAGTAAATGGTGATTGCACAATGTTATAATAACACCATCAGATTGGCTCCCTGTAAACCTCACTTTCACTAAGGTCTATCTGCCTCGGGGTTGCCATCTCCTGAGAAAACATTAAGGCTCGATTTACAGCACAAATCCGTGGAAAATAAAATGCAGCGTGTCCAACACTTTTAGTAGCTAGCATTAGCTCCAAAAGTCTCATTAAATCTTCAAGCTAATCCGAATTATTATAACATGCATTATTTTCACTGATGGAAACGGCCATGGTGGAGGTCTACTGGGTGCTAACAAACTTACAAACTAAACCAAGGGTTGTGAGAAGTGAATCTATTATACTGAAATAAAGACACTTGATTAAAGAAGTGAGCTCTTTATCCCTGCAGGAATGGAACAACAAAACAGAGTGTCAAGCGGTCTATTGTGACGTTCAAACGGTCTACCATGAAGCTCAACGAACAGAGAATACAATTAGACTATATAGTCACCAACAGGGTCTCAATGTTTACAGACAATCAGCTGTGCAACTACGCACATCTAGCTGATACAAGAGATACAAGAATTTCAAGGTGACATGACTAGAGTGTACTCTGGTCTCAATCGCTGTAAGTAGGGCAAATCTTAGATGAGCATATGAAGAATAAGACAAGATAAAAGGTTACCATTACAGCCAGAATAAGCATCATGGGTAGAATAAAACCTCACTACAGAGGGGTTTGACTTTTTAATATTTGTTCATGCTCTAGACTTTTGGAAAATGTTTTCAGATGAACAATTATTCATGATGTCATGGGATAATTTTTCCAATCTCACGTCAAGGTAATTTTTTGTTGATTGTATCTCATGGTCCTCATAAGCAGACTGAGTTTGCTCAATTGCCATTAAAACTGTAGATGTTCATGTGATTTAAGTTAAACCTCTGTTTTTGTTAACATCTACAGTTCCATTAACCTATTAGTCATGTATTAGTCGTGATTTTGATGCTAATTTACCTGAGTTGGTAATCTAATTATGTTTTGTTTTATTATTATATTTAGATTGCAACCCTTGCTGTGTTTTCATTGTATATTCAGAGTGTTGTAAAGTGTTTTCCTTACGTGCTTCTCCACGGAAGCAGCTCTCAGTAGAATTGTTGCATTGGATGTCGCTTCCGAACAGACACGTCCCAAATATACCAACAGGGCACCGACGACAGGTCAGGCATTGTGCTGTTCAAGGAAAGAAGAAAACATGTGATACTCAGATTCACAGTACAGTAACTCACTCAATAACATAGTTTGGATGTTTTCTTATCTATTCAGACTCCAACAGTATGAGGAAATGTTTGCTAGTTTTGGGTTTATTCTTCCTTGTTCTTTCAGATCTGAGCTTTGTTGATCTTTTATGGTGATGATTCTGGTGTCAGTTTTAAAATGCTTTGGCAAGATTTGACCTAGGGAGTTCTCCACGGCTCAATACTCGTCCAATTATTGTTTCACATCTTTTCATTTCTAGAGAGTGTATGAATTGTTGTATTTTAGGCCGATAAATAAACTAATATGCCTTTATTTCTCTTTCTTTACTGCCATAACATCTTGAACAGGTACTCATTCAAATTCAGGAATCTCTCTCTTTATTTTGACTTATATTATATATATTATACTATATATATATATATATATATATATATATATATATATATATATATATATATATATATATATATATATATATATATATATATATATATATATATTATACATATATATTATACATATATATGTATATATACATATATATATACGTATATATATACATATATAATATATATATATTATATATATATACATATATATATAATATATATATACTGAATGTCATTAAGCTGCAGTGCAGTGTAATCTAGAGACCTGATCATGAACGGCAAATAATTTCACTCCTTTTTATCTTTGTTTGTCCCGAGTAATGAGCCACAGTGAAAACCATTTCTTTTGACTACAGTTGTCATCCAATTCTAATGTTAGATGATGGTTGGTACAGAGGTCAGATTAAAAGATGACATAAAATACATTATTATTACCCAAATGATAGTGAATAAAGGCAGTTTTTTCTCATAAATCTTCCACTTATTCTAAACTTACCTGCTGCGATGAAGGCACTCAGGACAACCGCTGCTTTCCAAATGTTATTCATCCTTCTTGGGTCAACGGATTTGTTTAAAAATGCACTTAGCGGGCTGAATACCTACTTTAGTCTTTTAAGCTTGTGGGAAGGTAACGACAAGATCAGATCAAGACTCACTGAAGAGGAAAAAGTGCAAGAATGAGGTTAATCAGGTTCTTTGTTCCTGCTGCGTGAAGAGGAAGTGTTTGTTCACTTCTGGAGGAACTCAAACTTTCACAGTCTGGAGGAAAAACTCAATCGATACATTTAAGCATGAACAACTTTTATTTTTTACTTTCATTATAAACATGAAGTAATGGGTCTCATGCAGGTAAAAGATTCCTTTGTGGTGGTAGAAGATGTTTCTTTAAATGTTGAAGAGACTGTGACATGGATTGCACAATATGTTATTACAGTACAAGCATAGAGGCTATAACAATGGGAGTATCACAATAAAGGAGTGTGTCCAAAGTCAATCTAGTTTGTCAATTACAGCTACTCTAAAGACAACACCCAGTCATTAATAAGGTGTCTTGTGTTTCTTTTAAAGGCTCCAGGTGCTCCAAACGGCCATCAGGGCGACGCCCAACGCAGCTTGGAGAGGGATCTGGATGGATGTGGCTCCATTACAGCGGTCTGTGCTGCAGCAGGTCCTGGTGACCGTGTATCCGGCAGTCAGGAGGGACCCGGATTCAGTTTGGTTGCAGAGAGACGAGGTTATGCAGCCTCGAGTCTGCAGGGTCATAAACCGACTGATGTTGAAGGCTGAAGGAAGACAAGACCATCAGAGGGTGTTGTTGAACATTTGTACATTGAAATTAAAAAAGTATTGGTACACTATCACTCATGTGACTCTACTTATGGTATCAAAAGTAGAAACCAACAATCTGGCCACTTTCAGAGTAGATTAGTAAATCATCTAGTAGATTGTTATTAGTGTTGCATCAATATGTAAGTAGCATTTTGATATTGTCTTCAAAAGAGGTGGAGCTCATTTGACCTACTTTTTATTCTGGGTAGTTTTATTTATAACATAGCTTTTTGTTGTACATTGATCCCGTGTTTTGTAAATAAAATTGTAATCTGCAGAGTAGTGGTAAATAAAGCTGCCAAGTAAACATAGTGGACTAAAAAGCTCATGTGGTAGAGTAAAAGTAAAAAGTAGCAGAAAATGAAAATACTAAAGTAAAGATTAAGTACCTCAAAAACGTACTTAGTTACTAAGATCTCATGTGTATATCTATGCGTACTAGTCTAACTAAATTGCCCTGATATTAACGTTCCATGTCTGCGTGTGACATTAGAGGCTTAATCCTGTTTGCTTTGGGTTTGGCATGTTTTGTGCTGAGTCGTGCCATAGAAACATCAACAGTGGCTGAAAGTACAGAGTGTTAAAGGAGCAGCAGACATTAAACATAAACACTCAAAGTTAAAGAAGTAACACTATATTACATTTTTCACTTGCCATTAAGTGCTCAGTAGTGAATTGTACTTCTGCTCAACATGTTTCAGCCCATTTTAATACAAATACAATACATGTGACATGTAGTGAGGACTATTTTACAAAGCATGATGTCAATTTATAAAGGTATAGTCCGACATTTTGGGAACTATACTGTTACTATCTTTCTAAGAGTAAGATGATCCTAAATATTATAATGGTTTCTATCTTCTCTTCTAACTCTCGTCAAGAAAAAGTGAACAAGCATAATTTGCTGAATGTGGAGCTATTCCTGTAAATAAGTAAGTGACACTAAATTACATTTTTGTTTTCTCCGAGTAAACTTGTAAAAGATATATTTCACTTTTACTTTATTTTACTTGTCAAAGATACTCTTTGTGGTTGGAACATTCAAGTGCTTGTATAATCCAATTCAAGTCTTCGTTTCTAAACCGTATTCATGAGTCACACACAAAACCAGCTGACTATGATTCAGCTACTTGACTCAAAAATGTGATAAGTGGCTGTCAGGGCCTTTCAACTTCACATTAGCTCACCAGCCCAAGAGAGTCAAGAGGACATCAGATGAGCACTGAAGTGTTACTCACCAAGTTTTCCTGAGTAGCAGTTGGCCAGAGAGTCATTGCAGTTCTCGGTGGAGCTGAACAGACATTTACCTGCGAAGCCCGCTCTGCAGGTGTTACAGATCAGAGACTCACCTGTGGTCCGCAGAGAAAGAGATAAAGGGACGGAGATGGTACTAACTTTATTTTTTGTGATCATCATATAAATCTTTTTTTTTCACTCAGTCGTCATCATAATCAGAAATATCAATTCAACGGTCTTTAGTGGTACAAAATCAACGTGCTTTTAGTAACTTAGTCAATGTTTTATACTTTCTGTTATGGCTTTGTTTGGATATGTTTTATTTGCGTGATAGTCACAGGTAATTTAATCAGAATCCAAAGTAAAATGAAAATGACTGCAAATATTTTATTCAAACAGTCAGAAGTCTAGCAACACTTTTTATATATTTTCATTATTTCATTCATTTTCTAACACTTAGAAGAAGCGTACAGCCCACCTCACCAGAGGCCCCACGATACCAAATTATTACAATATTTGAATCACAATACGATGTTGCAATTTTAAACATATTGCAATAACATATTATTCTTTCAACTGCAAATGTAGCAGTTTGACTCCATCTCCCCCGACCTCCACTGCCCACCCACCCGAACCAAGCTCCTGGACATAAAACAATTAGAGGTTTCCTAATTTTGTCAAACGTTTTTATAGAGCCTTTAGCAGTAGTCTAATTTTCTCAAGCTTGATAAAAGTACACATTTAGGGAATAGAATGTGTTTCCATGTCAGAGTAAGGAAGTGATTAGATTAGCTGTGAGTGGATTAGGAGTCATTGTTTGCTTGTGCATGACGTACATGGCCACAGATAACTGTATGAATAATTTGATATTGTCATTTTGATAATAATACATTAATGACAATAAACTTTAACAACAACCTCAAAGGAATAAATAGAAAAGGGTGAAAGAAAGATTTCCGTCACTGGCTGTATGAGCATCATAGGAGTTTCCAGTTATTTATGGGTTTTAAGCCTCAGGTCGTAGTTTGGATTTTAGGTCATGCGACAGCAGAAAACCACCGACACAAAGACATTTTATGACCAGTCACCAACCAAACTCTGTACAATCTTTTGAGTATTTAAAAAACAAGTCCTCCAAATGAAATGGCAAAATACATAGTTTGTCCATACTCTTTAGTACGACATATGACAATGATCTGCTGTTGCTGTTGTTCTTCTTGGGAGGACAGAAAAGTGTCCAAAAAGTGTTTGTGATTACATCAGAAACTGGATTTAAATAGAGAAAAAAAAGTAAAACATATGAAATATATAAATTGAGGAGACATGGTTGCAGTAAGGAAAGTATCAACAAATTGAAATGGCATCATTAAGATCTGAACGTGCAACAATTTGAGATGAAATCTTTAAACTGTAAGTCATTTTCAGTGACATATAAATGTGTAATACCATTAGTTTTTAACAATAATCATTCAAAGTGGTCAACTCTGATGTTATTCATTTATTTTTTGTTTTTTAAACATTTATTTAACCCGGTATATCCCATTCATATCTTAAATGAATGTTTAAATGATCGTGTTAAAGAATAGAGATAACAGAGATACTAGAGATAATCTTTGTCAACACAAAAAATACAAGAGTGCCTGTTTGGTGCTCTTACCTGTAACAAACACAGCCATCAATGCTGCACAGATCCAGATGAACTTTTTCATCTTGCCTTTAACACAAAGTTGAGTTTTATTGAGAAGTTATCAGCACGGAGAAGATCTCAATGCAAAAGAGACGCTAAATGATCCAACAGCAGGTCTGCTCATCTGCTTTTATATCAAAGGTTTGCTATCAGGGGCTTTGATCGGTCTCTGGATATAGAAAATAGAATAATGTTGACATTGATTTTCATTCGTCAATCGCTAATATATTGTCTAAAAAGCTTGTTTGTTTGACAAGAGGGAATTCTATTCACGTGGGAAACAAAAAGAGAAGAGATGACCATGGCTCATTGTTGCCTTTGTGTGTGTGTGTGTGTGTGTGTGTGTGTGTGTGTGTGTGTGTGTGTGTGTATGTGTGTGTGTGTGTGTGTGTGTGTGTGTGTGTGTGTGTGTCTGTGTCTGTGTGTGTCTGTGTGTACACATTTATCTGCACATGTGTATTTGTTTCTGTTTTAATCTTTGTGAATTTAGATCTCATTAGAGAACAAAGCTTCAGCCAATAATTCTTCAACAAATATTGGGATTCTTTGTTAAAGCAATGAGGAGACTCCCTTCATAGAACTAAAGAAGGATGGCATATGATCATATTCACAAAATATGAATCTAACTTCATAGGTACACTTAGAAGTGTAGAATAGAATAGAGGTGGTGATGACCTAGTGGTCTAGTGGTACGCCTTCCAAAACAAAATACTAGAAGGTCGGGAGTTCAATACCAGGCTGCCACCATTATACCGCTGTGTTTTTGCATCATACGAATCATTTAATAGGTTTTGTTCCAAATAAACACAGAAAACATAAATGGAAAGGATTTATTGTTGCAATAATCAGTATTGGGATTGAGTTGCCTTTAGCATATAATAAATTAAACAAAGTCTAGCCAGTACAGGGGTATCATGCAGGTAAAGGTTTTAAAATGACATTAATGAGGTGTTAAAAATGAGAAATACATAGATAGAAATTAAGTCCTGATACAGTGAAGAGATACTAATGTATATTACAGTAACAACTGTATCCTCACAGGATGCTGTGAAGAGTTATGCAGCCAGTATCCCTCCATGATATATCCTGTGGACACAGAAATTACAGAACAAAAAAGATGGAATTTTTCAATTAAAATGTGCAGCAACGCTTTTTCTTCCGGCTATAGTCGTCTTTAAAGGCCCCACTGGCTCCAAACTGCCAGCAGAGAAGCAGCCAGAGCTGCAGTGAGCGGCAGCTCTGGACCGGCCGCTGTGTTACAGAGGGTGCTGTTGCAGCAGGTCCTGCTGATGGTGTAGTTCACATTCAGAATGCTCCCACGACTGTTATCACAGCCGGAGCTGTTTGTGCAGCCTCGTTCATGGATATCGAGCAGGTCCGAAGAAAACTCTGGAGGAAGGAAACAAGAGAAACTTTGATGTGATTCTTTAAGCTGATTAATAACTTATTGGAATTTAAGTGTTTTAACGACCTGAAGAGGAGTTTACATGGGGGTTTTAACATTTAATATTGTTACATTTCTTTGTTTTTTATTACATATATACATAAGTATCAATACATTTATCTCTCATCCATTTAATCAATTCATTTTCTTAACGGTTACCCCATTTATTTATTTATTCATTCATATTGTTTAATTTTATAATTGTTATTACCGTAGCCTAACTGTATTTCTTAAATTTAAAAAAAGGAACACAAAAAACATACGTGTCAATGTGAATTCATTCATTATGTAAGTTATTTCAATTTTGTTTTCACATGCAAAATATCTAAAAATGGTACGTGCCTACATCATGTAGATTCATCCTTGTGAAATGTTTGGAAACCATTTGGCTAAATGTATATTAAATATTTCTTCCACCACAATTACAACCCTGGCAGGGCGGAGAAGGCTTTGAAACTGGGAGATTAAATTAACAGAAAATATAATGGAACCATCAGATTAATGATTAAAAAGTTAACTTTAGGGATGTGAATTTGGTTTTGTGACTCCAAAAATCCAGTTTACAGCCCTGCCATGGAGTCAAAATCCGACTGAGTATTCAAAGCACGTTGGGAAGTTAAAACTCTCAACTGAAAACCAAAAATCTTCAAATTCCTTGAGGCTCAGCAGCTTTTGGCAGTGTCACAGATAACACATGTTTATTCATTTATAAATCCCAGCAGAGAAAAAATAAAACATTTAAAAATAAAGAATTCACTACATTTTTGTTCCCTGTTGTTATGTAGCTGTGGTCATGACCTCTGTGGTATCAGCGGGTGTTGAGTCATCAGTGAGTTACTGGGTGTTTTGTGCAAAAAGATTAATGAGTCATTCAGCTATTCATCTTACTGGCAACTGCAACGTAGCATTTGTCCTGAGTTTTGGTGCAATTTACAGCCTCCTGGACGAGGCAGTAGCCGAGGATCCCCTCATCACAGGTGTAGCAGGAAAGGGACTCAACTGTGGAGACAACAAGTGAACAGGAAACTGTAAAGAGGAATGTTTTTGTCTTTTGTTGTACACTGAAGGAAATCTATTAAATTAATCCTCCACAAATATCTGACTCCATTCAGTCCCACCTTTATCAAACAAGCACCTGCTGTTATCACAGATTACACATCAAGAGTTGGTTTCATAACCTCTCAAGGTGAACACTTGTGTTATCTCAATTCAATCCAGGATACATGTGTATGACTTTGACGTACATTTAGAGATATCTGAGATTTCGGCTTCTACCTGGATACATTAGAGGTGAATGGATTTTTTGTTTGTGGTGATCAAAATGTTGACAATGTACATTTTACAGCAGCTTGTATTTCCAGATAAAATGCTTTACAGTGTGTTTTTTCAAATCCTGTAATAATAGAAATGCCGTGTCAGTTTCTGGTAAGTGGAAATAAGGGTCGATTTGCTACTTTACTAGAAGTATGTGAGAACATTTAACAATTTTGGTGAAGCATTTCATACACCTTGCTTCAACGTCATATATCCTGCACTGTGTTACAAACACAATAAATAACATCACTCATTTTAAATTCATTTAACTCAATTACAGCTCATCCTGCTCTGACAACACAAATCTGCCCAAATCACTATCATACTCCTATAACATGGCGCTGTCACCCACAACTGCTTTATCACTGCTGTCAATTTGTGTATAAAAAATCAATAAACAAAGTTAATTAAAAAAATGAATAAGTCTGCATAAGAAATTCTAGTTTGTGAATGTATGCAAAACATTTTCAGTTCTGAGAATATCTTTTTTGTCCCAGCTTTGAAATGATTTCTGAACAGGATTTCACAAGCTCAAAGCCTTATTGATCCTCGTCTGAGCCCAAACACAAAGTTAAAGATTTTTGCTTTCCATCAACAAAACCTCCTACCTGTAACAAACAGAGTCAATAATGCTGCACAGCTCCACAGATATCTGTTCATCGTGATGTTCTTTGATGTGAGATGTCCGCCTCTAAGTTCTTAAGATCTTACTTGTTCAGAAGCTGTGGGATTTAGTTTTGAGGAACAAAGAGTCACGGTCTTTATACATGGGGGAGTTATCAGTAATACGCATCAACAGTAGTGATAAGAAAGTTTGTAAGGGGTGACACATTCCAGGAACAGGAATGAAGATAACAGAATCCTTTATTAGTCCCACAATGGGGACATGTGCAGTGTTACAGCAGCAAAAGGGACAGTGCAACAACAAGAGGAAGTACAAAAGTATAATAAATAAGTGAACAGTTAAAAAACAGAAACTATAGTGGAAGTGGAAAGACGGAAACTTGAATTCAAATTATTGCACATATGACATATGATGACACACAGGGTGTGACATCGCACATGAACGAATGAACGACTGAATTGTGAGTGTTCACCCTCTTTTGTCCCAACACCTCCAGTGGACCGAGGGGGCATCCCAGGACAAAGTCGGCCTTCGTTACCAGTCTGTTCAGTCTCTTCCTGTCAGCAGGCAAGATGCTGCTGCAGACCACGTCAAAGAAGATGGCTGATGTCACCAGTCAAAAAAATAAATAAAGATTTGAAACTGGTAAAGTCCTTCAGAGTAGAGAAGTGGTTCACAGCTCCTCATCCCTCTCGAATGGATTTTTAACTGGACATTCAACACCTGAATTATAAAAAGGATATTTGTTATCTCCACCAGGCGTATGTCTGGGGATCATGTGTTCGGGCGCATGTGGGGCTCAAAGAATCGTATTTTGAACTGGTGCATATGCAGATTAATTGCATACCCCATATTTTATGATCTACTACAGTACAATTCATTTTACACCCTGTCTATAATTAAGCTTTCAATTTAGGGAAGCTTTAGCTTTAGGGAAATCTGTCTATTCATTACTTTTACTGTTAATTATTTGAAGCTGACTACGCTCAACTATTATTTTACCCATTTCAACCATTAAGGGGGTACTTTTTGGGAATCAATGGAGTAGAATATTGAAAGAGTTACTAAACTAGTATTGTGTACTGTATGATGTTAAAACAGGTGTGAAGATGAACGTGAATGGCCGGGTGTCAGCGATCTGATATAAATGGATGGATGAAGTTAAAATAAGAGCAAGTGATAGAGCAAACAGATCATTTTCTTTATTTTCATATCAATGTCCAGTAAGACACAAAGTAGTTAAAAAGATGATTAAATAAAACTAATAAAGAAAACATAACAACATCTTTAAAGATTTACGAGCTCAATGTTTCCTTGAAACATCCCATTGATAAACTTCCATGATGTGGATGCCTTAGTTTTTGGGTTTTATATCACAGAATATGAGCATACAGACTGTCACAGTCTTATCCAAAGAGTTTATTTTAGAGAAAGATTTGGGTCATGTAAAAACCCCGCTTGGTGTGATTTATCGTAATACATATGGATTTCACGAGTAGCTGGCTGCAGCTGTTTTTCTGGCTTTGCATCATACTACAAGATGCTTCCCAACATGGAGGCCAGGACGGCGACACCAATGGCGGCGGTGAAGGTCATCTTATTGGATGGGGCGCCGCTGACCGTGGTGGGGTTGCACTTGTCTGTTGAGCAACAGGTGATTGTGGACTGGTATGAGAGTCCTATCAGGGTGGAGTTGGTGGTGTCGGTGCAGCCAGTGGACTCGATGCACCCCTGGGTGTTGAAGCCTATACTGCTCAGTGATGTGAAGGCTGAGGAGAAAGGGGATGTGTTGGATTAATAAGAGTTAAAGAGGTGGAAATTAACTTTGTACATTTGATCAAATACAGTTTTGAGGTACTGATACTTATTTGAGTGTTTATATTTCATTACATTACTTTTTACTGCACTGCATGGCGCTACTTTTAAACTAGCATGCAGGTATTGTAAATAAGTATGTAAGTTACATTTCTAGTCTTTACATACATGATTTAATACACTATATTCACTAAGAAATAAATGAAGGAATTACTACATTGAATCAGTATGAAAATAAACATGAATATCCGGTCAGACTGGTTTGGCAGCTGGGAACACTGGGTGTGCTTGTTGATCTATTAGGGAGTGATTTTAGTTTAATCATGCCTGTGTTACGTAATGTTTGAAGGGAAAGGGTGTGAGGTTTAGATCATTGACTTACAAACTTTTCCAGTAAAGCATCTGCTGGTGTTGGTCGTACAGTTAATTTCAGAGTTGCTAAGGCAGAAGCCCACCAGACCATAGGAGCATTTGTTACAGATCAGGGAATCCGCTGAAACACAAATGAAAGCACAGAAGTTATAAAAAACAAAACAAAAAACTGTTGAGTATGTAGGATTTCCACAGCAGTCATCAAAAATGAGCTCAAAACAGATGAATGTTTTAGACGGAAATATGTGAAGACCTTTCTAAGACCTAAATGTACCCATATTATACTTGTTTTCAAATAATTATTTTTGTTTTTACTTTTATTAATACCTTTTGACTACAGATATTAGCGTCATTGATGTATTTTTCCAGTTCAGCTAACATTGTTTTGGGGTCATGTGTGATGACCACACCCTGTGCTGTGGTGCAATGACATATCCCATATCAGGAAAGCATCACGCCAATTTCAACAATGATTTGAATCTTCATAGTCATGTTAAATATCAGGTGATCAGCTGTGCAATTAATTGTTTGTGCACATACAAAATTCAATTCAAAAACTGAAATGATCTGCATGGCCTGATACCACCAGGGCTGAGTAAGATTTTATTTTAGGCTATATATATAATTTGGATGAACCGTCCACTTTAAAAAGTACTTTCAGAGAATGTTGAAATGTGTTCCTTTTAAAAAATACATCAAGTGACATTAGTTTAAGTTTAAATATACATTTGTTTACCAAAACAAATTACCATACACGCATTGCTTTGGGTAAATTATTGCGATTTGTGTAGAAAAAGCTGATTTCATATGCGATGTCTCCTTTTAGTGATAAAACAATAGTAAGAACATTTGTTAAAATTATATAAGGCTAAAAGCTTCTTTTTTTTCTCTTCTTGCCTTTGTCGTCTACCAACACAAGCCAGAATGTTTAAGATTTGTTTTACTATTCTTTGTTTGACATCTTTCTTTCCAGTAATAACTTTGTGATAATAAATAATTGTTCAAACTTACCCAGCATGAAAGATGCAACAACTGCAATGATTCCAAGTACGAGCCTTGCCATCTTGATGAGTTTGTTTGGTTCCCGCTCGAAGACAAAAAGAAAATCCTTCCACTCGGGTGTTTGGATGCTATGGTGTGTAGCAAAACTGATGAGCCCGTTTGGTGAGGCCAGATATTTATACAGTTTGGTCGGGGAGGGGACAAGAAGGTTTTTCAGGTCAGTCAACTTAAGGGAAGAGTCACTGAAGGAATGTGACAGCTGATTGCATAGAAAAGGTATGGACTACCTTGAGCTCTACAAACTGCCCGAGCCGGTCATTCAAGTGACAGAATCTTTCAGCAGATAAACTACAAGTTTCAAATTTAAAAGCATCAAACAGTCTCCTTTGAGAAGCTGAAACCAGAGAATAGTTGGCGTTTTAGCTTCAACGACTGAAATTTCTGAGCAATTGTTTCAGCTCAAAAGCATATTGTTGTTTACTTTATTGAATCTGTCTACTGAAGACAAAATATGGGGAGTAAACATTAAAGTTTGTGATATAAAACTGAAGGTGTTGGTTTTTAGTTTGTTTTCTCGTGAGTATCTTCAAACCTTTATACTATTAAAGCCTCGGAATCCCAAAGGCCAGACTGCACTGACTCAATAAATGCTTCACGAGAGGCCATTTCTTTTTAAAAACATCGTACTTGGGTTATTTACTAACAATTTAGGATTAAAAGCACTTAGTTTGTTAGTAACTTTGCTTGGTTTTTAACTTTACATTTCTCCATACCAAAAATATCTGAAATCCGGTCAGATAAAGATCTTCATACCAGGAGCAGCTGTCTCCATTGTAGGCATTGAAACATGAAGAAGCAGTCAGTCCTGCAGGGTTACTGCTTCTTCTGGGATGTGGGAATGAACCAGGGTGCCATTTAGAAAGAAGAAACCAAAATCACACCAGACACGCATGAATTGTTTTTTCCCCCAGTTCGGATATTTATTGCAAATCTTCAATTTTTGTACATAACCAATTTCGCAAAAAACATTCCAAACATACACTAAAAGTGTTGTTTCAGAAATTCAACTTTAATGATTTCTGTTAAATAGAGGATTTCTAAATACCGGCCAACAATCTCGAATAAATGTTAATATCTGCTAATTATTAGATTTAAAATCACATTCTCCCCATATATACACACACACACACACACACACACACACACACACTTAAAACTAGCAAGATAAACATAATCTTTTAGTTGATGAGTAATGTGCATTGTGGATTTGACACAACTTTTTAACACAGAATTGATTAAGCCGTGTGTCAAAATAAAAGAACCGGCTAAACAAAAAGAAATATTTTCACAGACATACCCAGCCATAAGCCAAGAGATGATTTACATTATGTTAGCTACACATTAATAAAGCCAACAAATGGCAATCAATGAAGTGAATAGAAATGTTCATAGAAGCTTTTAAATCTATACATTTGAGACATGACAATGAATTGGTCAAAAGTAAAATAAAGTTATAGTCCAACAATTTGTGAAACGTGATTATTCATATTCTTTAAGACTGTTGGACTATTCCTTTAATGGCACTATTTAACCTAGAAAAATAATGTAGTCACATTTAAATGCTTAACCTGTGATTTGTCTAAACTTTACGTGACTCACTCAAGTTAATTGCACGTTGTTTTGTGTTACACTTTACATTTTCTATAAACTAACTTTTTAATATCTCTTTTATTGAAATGAGGACGAGGACATTTACCGATTAATCTAAGAATATAAGCACAAAAGAGGGAATCTCATTCAAACCGATATCAACGTTTGCGTGATGTACAATATACCATAAGAATAGTAAACACATGACCCATGTGGAGAAAAATCTTACGTCTAAGAATATAATCAAAAACTTGTAGTGCTGGTGTGTACAATATGTAGTTTACGTTTCATGCGTGTGTGTGTACTTTGTGTCAGCCGCTGTGTTTTCAGTCAAACCATGATGTTTGCAACAAACAGAGCAGTGATGGTGGCGAGGGCCAGGCTCAGCCCGGAGGTCCCGGGCAGACCGGGCGCTGCATTGCACAGGTCAGTGTTGCAGCACGTCTTGGTCATGGTGTAGATGGTGGTGTTGGTGGTTTCGGGGAAGTTCACTTCTCCGGTGCGGTTGCACAGCGCCACAGCTAGACAGCCCTTCTTCTTGACATCAATGAAGCCGGCTGTGGAGGGACATCAAACTTTATAGGTCATAGGTCAAACTAGGCCATAAATCCAAATGGGTCAAAAATGAAAAACTATTTAACACCAAATTCTCAACATTGTTTGGAGTATATTTTTCTTTTATATCGTCTCATTGGCTCTATCTGACTGACTTGTTTTTTTATATTTATTTTCACTACTATTGGTTTCTATTAGGAAAAGTTGTAAAATCAGTTAGCAGCTGAACTGTGTTAGGTATATAAAGTTACATTATCATTGACATAACATTAATGAAGAATTTATGTTCACTACAATGAATTTCACAACTCAAGCTAACAGTATAGAAATTAAAGGAACCAGACGGCTGTCTGGGACAGAAAACAAAGTCTACAGCATAGTTTACAAAATGGTTAGCTTTGATATAAAGAATGTGGTTGGTACACGAAAAATATGCAAAGTATGAATCTTGAAACAATGGTTTTCAAAAGTTATTTTAAAATTGACATTTTGGATATGCAATGTTTTCACGCCACAGCTCGATATACAGTACTTACTCTGCATTGGCCTCTTGAAACTTAAGATACATTTTGTCAATAGTCAAGATAAGTTAAGAGAGATTGAAACATCCTTTGTATACTTTATTCTATCTATTGTAAGAACATAAATAGTCATAATCAGATATTTATTCAAGTGTCTTTGTAATGCCAAGAGGCAGATCTGTAACACCTGATATACCGACCATAAAGGCACAAAAGCAGTTTGTCTAGAGCTGAAACAGATTATTTTAATTAATCTGGGTTAAAAGTTTCTGTAATAATTTGTACTTTGAACCCTTCTACTAAAGGACAGTAGAGAAGATTTTCTGGGCACATAATTCCAGTTTGTCACATGAAAACAATTAATTTTGGGTGAATACAAATTGGAACTGATGTTGAAGGTGTTAGCACCTTGAGATTGCTTTTAGCTTTGAAAGGCGCTTTACAAATACAATTTATTATTATTATGAAGGTGTTATAACAGATTGATTGGCAGATTACTGGCTATTGTATATTCCTGATTTGATAAGTTCAGCTATTTCTCAATCTTTCCTTGTACTTCCTGTCAACTGTACAAGTACTCCCTGAGGCACCAAAATATTCTGTTGATCCACCAATTGAATAATCTTGCAATCGTTCTGGCAAAACAAAAATCCTCAAAAAGCCCCAAACGTTGGATGAAAATAGTTTCACATTTGCAGAGAATGCAACTGACGTGGCATCATGCGAGTGATGACGACCGTCCTTTAGGAGAATGGCGTCTGGTGAGATTTACTTCGGAGCTCCTTACCTGCTTGTCCCACACCACTGTAGCATTGTTCTCCGGCGTCACATGTGGTTTTAGAAGTTATGCACAGATCCCCTACGCCGATGCTGCATTTGTAGCACTGCAGGGCTTGAACTGAGAGTTGGAAGAAAGACGGAGATGAGAAAGGAGGTAGAAGAACAGTAGCATTAGAGTAAATTGGTTACACAAAAGGCAACAGGCTAAAATTAGGATGTGAAGAAAATGGATCATTAAAAAAACATCCGTTTGTCTGAAATGAAGGCCTTTGCTGAGACCGTTTACCATCCACTCAGATTGTGCAGTTTGGCATTTAAAATAAGGGTCTTTATTATGAGATAATGATAGTCAGTGATCATTGACAAGACAAAAGTGTGACCTTTGACCTGTAGTTTTAGGTTTTTGTGGCCAAGGTCATACAAGATCCTGGGAGCACCTGATTCAGTCTCAACTCAAAAAACTTTACCGGAAACTGTTTAACTTAATATTTACTTACATAGTCATGTACTACTACTGTATTCTATTTATCTGTCGACCCATTATTTGATTAGTCAACTAATTATTCCAAACCCAACAGTGGGAGGGAAATGCTTTATTAGTAGTCAGTTTTTCAACAAATATTATTTTTGTAGTGCTTTTTTGAGGGTCTTAGTATTGAGTTTCTTGAATCTCTAAAACAAATTAATTAAAAACCCTCAGACAAAATCAGTTTAACAGCTGTGGTTAGTTTCCAGACAGAAAATGACAGCAGACTACAGACAATAGCACCCTGTGAACGCAAATCATTAGTTTGCAGAACAAAAACCTGTTTTACAGATAATGTTCTAAAAAGGTCATTGTTGTAAACTCAAATGTTCCAATCCAGCTCCCAGAGATGAGCTCACTTGAAAGAAGTGGGGGTTTACAGAGCGACATGTAGTGACGAATGTGAGGCACAGATTTGAAACAAGCCATGCGCAACTGCCTGTTTGTTAATATGACCGCACCTCTTCATTATTTAATTATATGGCAGTGTGGCTATTCTTTATGTTCCAAAAAAAGCTAATAAAAAAATATAAATACTGAAGGCTTTTACCAGGAATGCCGGGACAAACAAAGACATTTAGATGCATTATGGGCAATAAAATATCCAGGGTTTTGTGTTTTTGACCCATATTAGGTAAAGTATCTCTATCAAGTCAGTATCTATGGCCTCTGCTACTTAGATTTCTTTTATTATAAGTTTGGTCTTTATTCATTGTATAGATTTAAGGCAACTAACTCAATGCGGTCTTTTGTGACGCACAAAGCTTTGATGAGCGGCCTAAATGGCCTTACCATTGTAAGGCTGAAACTGTGACGCACTGCCGGGAGGGGAATATACTCGAGTGAGCTCCAGTTAAATCTATTGTTTGGAACCTGTTGCTCCAGTTTTAAAGTCAGTATCCCATGACTTGAATCATCCTGAAAGTACACAGCAAGCCTGGAAAGTTAGAAACCAAGACTCAACCACAAACATTAGGGTTTTACTTAAAACATGTTTTAAACAAATAGAATATGTCAGCGATGTATTCGTGTGACAAAATTAATCCCATATAATCCTGTGTGACTTCAACCATAATCTGATAAGATTAGGCCATGCCTTCTTTACACAAACAGCCTTATCCAGCTGGTTTTGGTTACACCCGAGTAGCGCTGATATTTTAGAAACTTTTAAAATACAATCCTGACATCATCCCCTATTGCTCTCACTAATACATGATCTCGCAGATACAATTAAAATGATATTCTGTTGTGAGATAAAACTGCTTTCTTCATCTGGGAGACACAAAACCTTCAGAAATATGCAATACAAAAATCTGACTGCCTTGTTTACAGCTTTACTAAACAGCAATATAGTAAAATGTCAGGAATAATTCTACTTTTTTTTTGTTGTCACTGAAAATTAAATTGTCACACCTCGCAATACTTCATCGCTCGGCAATGCTGACAAACATGTTGTCGCCTGAAATCCAGTCTGACCTGATCCTGCGACTTATTGAGTCATCTGATCCATAAACACAACACACATTTATTCACAAATATCTTCATTGCGGCGATGACAGTGAGTCATTCTGGAGGTTAAGTTGCATAACATCAAAGCTTAGTGATGTTCAATTACAGCAGACTGTTCACTGCAGCAGAAGTTTCTCAACATATAATTGGCTGCACCTTCACGCCCCTTGATTGCAACAGATTCTCTACACGACAGCATGTTTACTCAAAGCGCAGGTTCTGGGACAAAGCTCAAGGAAAGCATGCACCTATTAAAAACAAGAAACGATGGGCAGAGGAGATTTGGCAGGTGAGAAAAATCACTACTTATTTGCAGGATTTATTAGTCAAGAGGAATATTACTTGTCCCTGCTGCCTGAGTTAATCAAAGAACGTATTTCTTAAGGTTCCGGGAAACTCATGTGGAGCACAGTTACAACACTTCCCTCCCACCACCACACCCTTGTTACAGGTGGACAGGAAAGGACACACCTTATAAACAGTCATGTGGCTGGTCTACCACTGCCTCAATTATTTGTCTATTATTGTGTGACTGGTTTGCAAGGTGAAGCTGTGAAAATATTCTAAATATAGTGTACACTTAAACTGATGGGTGTTTTTTAGCTGGGCTTTTCCTTTAGGTGGCTAAAATCATTTTTTATGTTGCCTTCGTCCACAGCAGTACATTGCTTAGCTTCAGAGTCTGTACTCCTGTCTGTTCTCTGGGCGTGCTGACCGCCATGTACTGTAGGTAATACACTTACTGGATAAGTACCTCATACAAACCACCTTCTGCAAAAACAAATATAATAACATCAATATTTAAGTAAGTTCATACAAAAGGAAGTTTCAGTAGTTCATTGAAAAAAATAAGTTTGAAGTTTTCCAGCTGATTTTACTTTAAAAAAAACGACACATAATACCTGACAATTCAGATACTGCACTCTACCTTTGAAAAATCTCCAGGTATTGAGAAACTATACCTTTGTAATCCAATTTGTTAACAACTAGCCAGTTTGAACTGAGGTGTGGCACATCATTTATCATCGTCAATGTGCAGTGTCAGCCGTATACTGCCCTCTACTGTTGTGTCACTAAAACCACACACCATGGAGCGTCAGCCCTTCAGATTCTACAGCAGGAGGAACCCAAAACACAGAGTGACCGAGAGGACAAACAACAAATCAACTAACAGTGGCTGTGTTTAAAACAGTAAAGTCCTGTAAAATCTAATACTAAAAAGGAACAAGAAAATAAGTGATTACAGGTCTGGTGTGGTTGCTCGAGTCTTAGGCGTGGCCTCTTCCTCGTACAGTGATCAGTGCTTTGGGAGGAGTCAGTACCCAATATTTCCACCTGAGGGCATCCTTGTTGGAAAATATCTTAGTTTGTTTCTAGTTGAGTGTTTTTTGTAGCATCCGCATGTAATCATTAACTCCACAACAAGACTCAATCCTTCCAACAGCAGAAACATCACAATTTTTAGGTCCAATAAAATAATTGTTTTAAAAAGCTTTGCATTATTCTGTCTCAACTCACTGTGGGGAACAAAGAGTCTATGGCAGAGAACAACTGGGAAGTAAAAACTGAACAGCAATAAGACTGAAATTAAACTCACAATGCGAGTCATGTTACAACACCATCTCACTGTGCACACAAAGTTAAAAGACAGAATGTCCTAAGGTGATATGCAAACAAGTTTATTCAAAGTAATGTGAGGATAATTATACAGACTGCCTTCAAAGCGTCTGCTGGTATTGGGACAATCGTCAACCTCACAAATAGGTAAAGCTAAAAACACATGGGTGGGTCTTGTGTAAATATACTTAAAGATCACAATGCAGACATCCAAAAATGATTTCTTATGTAAACCCTAATTAAAAAAAAAGGTTATACAAAAGTTGGTCAACAGTCTCTAGACTTTTCCTCCCAACTTGACAAATGTACTGACCTCTGGATTCAAAAGTAGCCAAGTATGTTTGTCTGTTTTCCTGGTCAGCTGGTGCTTGGGGAAACTCAGTAGCCTGTAACACGTTTGCTTCAAAAATCAACAAGACTGCTATCTGTTATCATCGGCTTCTCCCCAGGGTACAAACGCACCCATATATGCATCCCTCCTGGTCATCTCAGTATGCAATTATCTGCATTAGTGAATCACTCTTCTGTCATAAACATCTATTTAAGTAAAAGATTCGGAAGCTAAAAAAGGTCAAAGCTATCACCTGGAAGCATGTGCGTAATTTCCACAGGGACAGGGAGGACATGGCAGTTACTCACCAAATTTCTGAAGTGCTTCCTAGTAATGACAAGAGGGGTTAAATATTTCTCGTCAGCAATGTTTGACTCGCACACCAATGGCTCAATATGATCATAAAGCCATTGCTTTCATATCAGATGATAGATGATCAGATCAGATGAGGTGGAGCTGCCTCAAGACATGGAGAGTGAGGCAGAGAGAACATAACATACCTGCTGCACATAAGTTCCAGCAGGTATATTATGTGCAGTAGTCAGGTGATTTTTTGACAATGAGAGGAAGACTTCTACGTGACAAGTAAAATTAAAGAATTATAAATAACATAGGCAACACTAATAATGATACAACCAACGTGATTTAGATAGGGCTCCAGCTTATCAGCTGTGTATTTTGTATCAATAGTTATAAGACCATAAATAAAACAAACAAAAAAACAAAGTGGAAATTAAATCTCATTTTTATTTGAGTCACACACAAAACATTAATTGTGAACATGTTTGACTTTGTAAAAATGATTCTCTCCAGTCTTGCAATCGGTCCCTATATTAAACAATTCAGAAAGTAAGAACTTTTTCTCATACCCATTTTAGTACCATTCTTTCTGGCAGAATGTATTACCATAGTTCCTAAATATTTGGAGAAATGCAGT
Organism: Cottoperca gobio; assembly: GCF_900634415.1. Lineage (NCBI taxonomy): Eukaryota > Metazoa > Chordata > Actinopteri > Perciformes > Bovichtidae > Cottoperca > Cottoperca gobio. The sequence goes on along the minus strand of NC_041365.1, from coordinate 9,841,256 downwards.
AAATGGGATTCACGTTGAAAACATTATTCTGGCGGTGTGTCCCCCCCCCCACTTCTCAAACCAAAGTTACACCCTTCCCTGTAGTATAACCAAGCTACCAAAATGTGAATATAGTTCCCTAGAAAGGGTGTGGTTTGAAATAGGAGACTGAAACAACAAAGCTTCAGGGATCCAGAAGATGAAAAATAGACTTAAATAGCCTCAAAACACAATAGTAGAAGAACAAATGGCCATTATAGTGCACCCAGTCTATAGACGCTCTGTTGAAGTGGAATTTGAGACTTGGGCAAAGCCTCAACTCTTACAAGGTGAGGAATTTATCATACAATGGCTGGCAGGTTGGGGCATGATTCAGTCTTTTTATAACTTCTGGAAAAAAAACAAAAAAGAACATCTTCCTACCACAAACAGGATGCCTCACCCTAATCTGCAACACCATTAAACTAAAGCCTGGGATGTGCACTGAGGGTAAAAACAGGAAACCTCTGTAGCTACTTTGTGCGAGAATCTGTAACTTATTCTGTCTGTCCATAGTTGTCCGTTACTTTAAGCAAACAGGATCAACAGTTTGTCCGTTACTTTAAGCAAACTATTTAAAAACGGTTCTCATATTTTATAACAGTTCTCCATTCAACTAAAACACACCATACCAAACCAGGAAAAGATAGTAGGCTACATCATGATATGACAATGACCAAAACACATTTAGTGTCAGATCACAGTAGCATATGGCCATTTGTCGCAAAGGTGCACACATCTTGTGTTGGGCCCGGCCTCTAAAGTGAGGTGAACTTGTAGGGTGAACACACCCAGTCATAACTACTGCGTCAAAACATAAAAAGGTCAATGTAGAAGTAAAATATGTAAATGTAACATACGCTTATCATCTACAACTTGGAAAAATGAGTCACTTCTTAACGCAACAATACCGCGCAGAAAACTAATAGTTCTCAGGGAAACAAACCTCAATAAAAACAGCCACACCAAACGTTATGTACAATAACGTTGCTTTTGTCCGGGGGAATATTTAAATGTCTCTCTGAAACACAAGTCTGTTCGGTTCTGCTTTAGAGGAAAGTTTTCAGTTTCAAAATGATAGAAAACATTGCATTTTAAATGAAAGGGCGAAATCATCATTTATTTAGGGTATTTTTACTTACCGACGGCAAAGCAGAATCCGACTGCAAAAAGCTGGAGAATAATTGTGTTCATCTTGTAAAAAGGAGGGTAAAGTTGCGAACTCGTTTCTCAGGAGAGACTTGCCTGTCTGTGAGGAGTCAGACCGTTATAAGTTTTTGATCAAGCGACTAACTTTTTTCCAGCTATTTATAATCTTCCACCTCCCATCCCAACGTCACCGTTATCCAATCAGAGGAGGTCGTCTGGGAAATCAACCCAGTGTTTTTTTTCAAGCTCTTCCACCTGTGTGACTCACAGGTAGGGGTAAGGGTGTAACTTTGGGTTGAGAAGTGTGTGTGTGTGTGTGTGGGGGGAGACACAAAACAGAAATCTTTTCTCGATCTGACTCCCATTTCCTGCATTTCTACAAACATTTAGGGTCTATGGTGATAAAAAATCACCATAGACTTATCACATGACATTATCAATGCTGATAAGCTGGAGTCATATCTAAATCACGTTAGTTGTATCATTATTAGTGTAGCCTACTTTATTTATAATTCTTTAATTCAACGTTTTATTTTATTCAAACTGTATTCACTTCTTATCACGTAGAAGTCTTCTTCTCATTGTCAACTAATCAAAATCACCTGACTACTGCACATAACATACCTGCTGCAACTTATGTGCAGCAGGTATGTTATGTTCTCTCTGCCTCACTCTCCATGTCTTGAGGCAGCTCCACCTCATCATCTGATCTGATCATCTATCATCTGATATGAAAGCAATCGCGTTATGATCAAATTGAGCCATCGGTGTGTGAGTCAAACATTAAAGTAGCAGCCAGAGAGTCTGCTTGTCATACATTGCTGACGAGAAATATTTAACCCCTCATGTGTCATTACTATAATGGATTGAAAGGGTTTTGGTGGTGCTGAAAAGTGATTTACATGTTGTTTTATGACCTTTTAAGCCACTACATTTATTCAAGTTCTATACTTTATTCATCTACTTCATTTCAGAAACAAATATTGCACTTTTTATGCCACTACTTCCTATTGACAGCTAGTTAATATTTAAGATTTTACTTACAAAACAAATAATACATTTCCAACCCAGTGGTTTCCAAACTTTTTGGCCTTAGACCGCAAATTTAAAAAAGGCCTACCTCTGTACTTTTACGTAAATTGGAGTTTGAATTCTATAAACTAATCTTAATCAAAAGCCTGGTTCTCAGATAAAAGCGGCAGCTACTTTGTAGTTATCCACCGCACCTCTTGCTCAAAGTAACTCAGTGAACAAACCACAAACAGTATCTTAATCTATCGTGCCCTCTAAAATCCTGATAAATCAAAAGGTTAAACAATGAAAAATAAAGTGTGTGTGTGTGTGTGTGTGTGTGTGTGTGTGTGTGTATGTGTGTGTGTGTGTCAGGTCAGTGACGTTTAAATTTAAACTGGTCAGTCTTAAAGAGAAGATTTGTTAAGAAATGAAGTTTATTATGACACAGTAGACACTTGACAGGACATGACAGGGCATGACAGGGTTGTCTTAACGACAGGTTAATCAATAATGAAAATAATCTTTAGTTGTAGCCCTCAATAACTCTCTTGTCCCCCTGGCCATAAGACTATACAACTCCTCTCAGTGATGGCCGGGGGATTCCAACATTTGTAATTATTTATAACGGTCTGTTTTTTGTAAATTTGTAAAAATTACTGTTTAATGGAGGGAAGGGGGGCGGGGGTGTAATGTTAATAAATGTATAATGTCTTTTAAGCTACTGGATGCCTAAATTTCCCTCGGGATGAATAAAGTATCTATCGATCTACTCCACAGCAGCAGGATGGACGCTCAAATGGCCATATCATACAGTATAGACTTAAATGTATCTTGTTACATGAAAAACATTTCAAAGTGTGCACAAATGCTTTTGGGAACATCTAACTACAAATTCAAAGCAGAAAACTGTGTGAAAGTCAAAGTTCCCACACTGTATAACTAATGTGATCATGAAAAACATAAAAGCTCTATGTAAAAGCAAGATCTTGAAATGTAACATAAATGAATCATCTTGCAAAAAAGAAATGTCAATTCTGAACAATACTGCAGACACTACTATGATATCTTTAAGGGAAACCAACCTCAATGAAACAAAGCCACAACAAACATCTTGTAGAAAAACGTTGATTTTGTCAGGGGAAATATTGAAAATGTTCTCTCTGAAATGAGGCTGTTCGTGTGTGTGACATTGAAGTTGCACACACACATTTCAGTATGGATTTTTGTTCTGCTTTCGGTTATAGAAGAGGAGTCAAAATGTATGTGTAAGGGAAGTTACAGTGTGGGAGAATTCTGTAATTGTGTTAATGTTTTGTGTTTATATGTCATATGTAAATTTGCTTTGTAACTGAGAATTGGGGCCAGGACTCAAGTTAGGTAGCTAATAGTTAGAAAGGAGTAAACAGACGTGTTTGCCGTGTACATAGCCTGTGGAAATAACAGGTATTTGAATACTGTATGTCTACGGGAGAACCAATAATGTGTTTAAATGGCTTGGTAAAACAACTCTTAATGTTTGTAACAATCGTCCAAGTTAGTTTTTTTTTTATGAAGACCAAACTGAGGAAGGAAGGTTTCTGCAGGTCGTTCCTCTCATGCTGAGCTGTATAAAGGAGATGCACCTCACTGCCTTCCAAGGAGGATGTTGGAAGAGTTGATTTACTCACATAAGCAAGTATGGTCTCGCCCAGAGTTTGTCCCCAAGCATTTTTCTGTCTCTGTTTGTCTCTGAGTGTTTGCAAACATCTTTGGGGAGAGAACACAAAAGTATTTAATAAATGACTGACGAGTTGAGTCACGGGTGAAGAAATTATTGACATTTTCAGTTTGTCCACACCGGTCACAAAAGGACTGGTGTTTGTGGATGGTGGCCATGTTTGTTGTTGTTTAATGATTATCTCTGCATGTGACTTTAAAAAGGGGAATGATGTGGTTTACTGCTGGCGGGGGAAACGGTTCTGAAATAAGATCTTTAGAGTCATCATTTTGAAATACTTTGCTGAGAGGGAGGCTGTTTGGGCCCGGTGAAATGCCTCTATTGTTTTGCCCACAGATCCTCAGAGTTTCTCAACTCTTGTCACATGGAAAGAGGGCGTGTGGGAAGAGCCGGCCCAACTAAGCCCGATTACATCACTAACAGCAATGACAGCTGAAGTCAACATGAAAATCCAAACTGTGGGGAAGAAGACGACGAGGAACAAAAGCAAGAACATTTAAATATTAGTGTAGTGCCTATGTCAAAGTGGAGATCTGTACAAAGTGATCTAGATAAAGAGACAAGTCAAGAGTTGTAGGCAAGAGACTATTTGCTAATAAGCACAAAGGCTGATGGGAATGTCATTAGTTTAGCAGGTATTTGGTCATCAAATATTGGATACATTTACTATGTACTAACTTTCATGACAATCCATTCACCAGTTGTAGAGATATTTCTATCAAAACCACATGTAAACATCTTGGTGGCACTAGAGGCAAAGTCAGGAGGTCACCAAAGTCTGTAGGATTCATCCTCTGGGGATCCTGAATGTCTGTACCAAATTTCATTGCAATGCATTTAATGGTTGTTGAGATATTTCAGTGGTGGAACAACTAACCGAAAAACCGTCACGCTGCTATGGCTAAAAGTCACGTGACGTATGTTCTACAGTTTGCCAGAAGGCACTTGGGAGACTCTGACATCAGCTGGAAGAAGCTTTTTGAGCAAACACTGCACATCATCCAGCATCATGCAGTGAGGATGATTCTCTACCACAGGCTGTGGAAAGTTTGTTGTGAGGGTAAATACAGAGACGGCCTGGAGAAAAACATGAGGCAGTTTGCAAGAAACGTGCCAATTGGGAGAAGTTTTGTTTTCCAGAAAGACATTGAGCCGGAGCACAAACTCAAAGCTACCCAGGAACAGCCTTAAAAAAACAATATTAATGTCCTGGAGTGGCCGAGTCCAAATATCAACCCAGTCAAGAATTAATTTAATGTAATTACTTGTTTAATGTATGGGAACAAGTATTTAGTATAAACCTAAACCACACAACACAGCATTTATAATCTAAACTAATCTGCAATGAATACATTAAACTAAACACCAAATACAGAATAGACGGTACAAGACGCTGTTCACTCATGATTCCTATTTAACTTGCAACCAACAGAGCTGCACCAGTTTTGCAAAGACTAATGTGGGGAAATTGCAGCATCCAGATTTGCAAAACTAATCCTGGAACTGTTGCCAAAGATGCATCTCCTAAATACTGACCTGGAGGAGGTGTATACTTTTACAACAAGTATTTCACACTTTTCATTCATTTAGATCAATGTGTGTTTTAACTATTGACATTAAATTGTCTTTTCCTTTGATCAGTGTCAAAACAAAAGCCGCTCTTTGCTTCAAACTTCCAATTTACTTTTTATTGGCATAGTATGAGGCAAATATTCCAAAATGGCTGCTATATATCAACTTCAACTTGTCCTGTCAAGTTGGAGCTTCAATGAATCTCCACCAGAATTTGTAACATTCTTGCCAGCTTGCTCAGCACAGACTAATGTGTCACATGTGGACAGTAAAAGCACAAAAAAACATATTTCCTCGCAACAATATGTGTTTGTTAGAGTATATTTTTGCAGGTGTGGCTTACATGTTTCCGTATCTGCTGTAAAGAGGCATCCCAAAAAAAAAAGGGGAAATATGCGTGAGGTAAATGGAGCAATATGGCCTCTGGGTGTGGCAAAGTAGAGGCTGAACAATTCAGATGACTGCAGTGAGAGCATCTGAACTGATAAGATTATTAGTCTGCAAACACTCTCAGAGCTGTTTTCCTGCCACATTTGGGGTTTTGTTTCCAGCCTAACACACAGACGGCTTTCATCATGCAGGAGACTATTAGAGGAAGATGGTCTGCTCTCATATAAAGTCTGGAGACACTCACCAGCTACAAAAATGGGGGATTCCTCATCACAAAGTTAGTTGCCCAAAGAAAAGGGAAGAGAAGGGCAGGTCCTGAGTGGTGGTTTGAGGTTATCCTGAGTCATGAAGGAACCTCCTACTCTTTTCCCTCTGGAAAAACTGACAGGGCACGGCCACATGAAGACAACTCACCCTGCCAAAGACAGTTGCCTTGCACAGGGGGAAAACTGTTTTTATGAGTCATATGTAGCCATGGCCATGTGGCTTGAACTGAATATAGGGGCAGGGTATTTTAAAGATGTATTTTCTTTTTTTGTATTTTACATTGACTTTTTTCATATACCAAAAGGATAAATTACATGCAAAAGTTAATTAAAAAATAATTTTAAAAGCCTGATATCCTATGATATAGTTAATGCAGTTAGATGGCGTTTGTTATTTGTGTATCCATGTTTTCCCACTAATGCTGTTACTCAGTCATGTGAAATGTCACCGCAACAACCACACCCAGAATCCAGACAACCATCATTCCTTGTACCACCACGGGAATTCTTCCTACAAGCTTACACACAAACACCAAGAATGCAGGTACAGTTGTGTTTTATGGTCCCTGCGTTATACTAAATATTTAAGTGTAGGAAAATAAAGCTACTGCATTGATACTACGAGGCAGGAGTGCAAAGAAAATGAAGTACAAAAGAGTATGAAAAGAAAATAGAAGTTTATTGAGAATTCTGAATCCTGCTCACCCTTCCACAGTAGCAGAAAGACAACACGGACAAACATTAGTTAAAATCTGGACACATAAATCCCGTTTCTCTTGTATCATGAAATCCAAAAACAATCTATTCCAGTCACACAAACGTAAAGAGGGCAGGGAGTGAAGAAAGGGCAGCTGAGTATCTGCCCCACTGCTTCAGAAACAAAACAAAAAAAAGCGGCTGGTGGTCGGTCTGTCTCTAAACCTGAACATAAATAATGAGACTGTGCTGTGGAGAGACACCAGTGGGATCAGTGCAGTGGTGGAGTGAGTTGAAGGATTCAGATTGTCTAAATTCCTCTTTCTCCGGGTCTCCTACTCGATCTTCACAGGGATAGTTTGACATTTTGGGAAATATTCACTTTCAGGTAGAGAGTTAGATGAGAAGGCGGACATTAAATTAAATACAAAGCTTCCACCAGCAGCCGGTTACTTTACCTTAGCACAAACACTGGAGAAGCTAGCCCTGCCCAACGTTAATAAAATCCACCTGTCGACATCTCTAAAGCTCACTAATAAAACATTGTTATGGAATCCTCTTTCCGCCAGTAAAAGACAAAAAAATAAGATACATCTTAGTCTTGTGATGAAAAAAAGTCATGACTAACTCTCGAAATGTTTCTTTTTCTATTTAGGAGATACTTGATCAGATATTCACATTGGCTTTAATAAACCATACATTATATATCTCGTTTGTTAAATACATAAAAAAAAAAGGTTACAAATAATTAGCATCTGTCACGGGTCAGACTATTTCTTGGCAGGGAGCATTAACACTGGTTGCCTAGCAACTACCAGTCGGCTCATAAACGCGAATGGTCGTTTTAACATTAGTTTTTGTACCGATTAACAAACCCGATATTATGGGTTAATTGGTGCATCTTTAGCTACTACCAGCAGCTATTAAAACACATTTCATTCAACTGTAAAAACAACTCGTAGTATTACTGGTGGTTTTGTGCTGAAATACTGGTTGCCAAGCAACTGCCAATTGCTGCATAGCTCCCGGCCTGTAAAAATGCAAAATGTTTTTTTTAAACTTTGTTTTTATACAAATGAACAAACAATATCTAACTCGCTAGTGAGCTTTAGATGTGCTGGTAGGAGGATTTTGTTACTTTCGGACAGAGCTAGCCATTTCCCCCATTACCGATCTTTATGCTAAGCTAACTGGCCTCTAAAGGTTAAAAATCTGTTCAGCCACTTTGTAGATATCAACGTATAAAATCAAGAAAACTGTCCTGCCCACAACTTTCAGGGCATATTAAGGAGAATAACATCAGTAGGCTACAAGCTGTAGGTGGGTGATTTCAACACCCAGGAAAATATACAGTGACTATTTGACCAACCGAAAACCATTGCCGAGAACATAAAACTGTCTCGTGTCTTATTAAGAGGTCATTGACCTGGGGAACATAGATACCACAGAAATGGAATGAATCATACTATTTCTATGATAGATAGGCTCCCCTTCACATTAACGTTAACAGTCTAATCTACTCTCCGCCAGAAAGCAAATGCGGATATTTCCCAAACTGTTAAACTTTTTTTTAAGGGAGAAGAAGCTATGAGGGAAGAGGGGTGACAATACAAACGCAGCTGCTGCAGGAGGGGGCATGTCTCAGAAAAATGTAGCACAGGTTATATTTTCACTTCGGTACCAATACAGACAGTTGTTTGACACGCGCACAGACAGCTGGAGAAATGACACAGGCTGATTACAATTGTCTGAACGATTCGGAAATTCTTGTTAATTTAATCTATTTCTACTTTACCTTCTCTAACAGCAGAAAGAAGAAAATTAATTGTTGCTCGTGCCTCTTGAAGAAAAACAAACAACAAACAATCTGGGTGTTTTTTCTGAATCTTAAGGCAAATTTAACAGAAAGTTTTGTGCAACATCACAAAACATCAGACAAACCAAATTCTTACGAACGAGTGATACAGAAAAACACCCACTGTCCAAACTGTCTCTGCGAGTGCCAGCCTGAATGTACATGCAGTCGGGGGCTAATAGGGAGGGTTTACCACCACCCTTTACCAAACTGTGCCAAATACAGAACAAATGCAGAGCCAGAGGCGAACGCTGACTCAGCCGTTGCACTTTTCTTCAGCTTTCCGTAACAGCCCTGGACGTAAAAACCTTTCTACGGGGAAAACTTCCCAGTAATGCCACCCACTGATTATATAAGCCCCTGTATCGTTCAGCTTCCTCATACCTCACCCTCCTGTTTTTGGCACTGATGAGTTTGGTAAGGTACGTGCATGGAATCCCAAGTGTGTGGATGCGTTTATGTATTTATGCATGTATGAGTGCATGTGTTTGTTTGTAATTATGATCATGGCTGTGCGTTTTTATTTCTCGCTCACACTCAGATCTTTACACTTTTTGCCCTAATCTAAACCAAAATAATACAGTCTTCAGGGTGGGGAGGGGGCACCTGAAAAGCTTTGTTAAATGCAGGTGACCCCTCCTCTTCTGATAATTCTTTCCTGTCTTCTCTCTCTACGAATCTTCCTCCTCCTCCTTTGTCCAGGACGCTCTAGCGGATGGCCTTGACGGGGCTCTTGAAGCTGGAGGCGGCTTGCAGCTGCAGCTGGTAGGCCATGGGGTGGATCTTGAACCCGTACAGCCTGGAGAAAGAAGAAAGTAAACATGTGAGCATTTCTTCTGGCCGGTGTTTAGGTTAGTTAAAGGGTAAATTCAGTATTGTGTTATGTGTCATATGACTTGTTGCCAGAAGACACAGTTTAAACATGAGTGACAGTACGAGAGGAGTGCTGGTGTTGTCAGAGTTGTTTGCGTATTTGTACAGAAATCGTAGCTTAGTGTTATCTAAAAGATTTTCAATGGCATCGCTGAATATTTAAAAAGGCCCGATCAAGCGAAAGATAAAAAATATAATTGTATTTCTTTGTGGGATCCTATCCTTAATGTTGTCAGACACAGTGGCAAGAACAAGCCATTGCAGTGGACGTACATTGGATAAGAGCGGCTGCAACACTCTCACTTAATACCATTTTCCAAAATGATTATCCCTTTAGTCATTTAGACAAACACATTGGAAGGAAAATAGGGTCCAGGTGTGGCACAAAAGCTACAAATATTAACTTCAAATAATATGATCTATAGATTACAAAACAAATAAGGGCACTGAAATGAATGGGGCTGTGTACATTGTGATCAGTTTACTATTTGCTTTATAGGGAGAGCGCAGTTACATATTAGCTCTCAATGTTTTTCCATCACACCACCCGGACTGTTCATGTGAGACAGACGTCACAGAATGAAATAGAAAATGTTGGAATAAATAGACTCAAGTGTCCTAAAGTGATCAGAAATCTGCTGAATTTTATACCACATTTGCTCAAATTACTTTGTGGCATCACGTATAGCAAACTCTTTAGAGCTTAAACAATTAGTTGATTAATTTGATATCAAGCCCTTTGGCATTTTTTGATGGGTATTTTTCACTATTTTCTGATACTTTCTAGACTAAATATTGAATCAATTCATAGAGAATCTAGAGGTCGACACTACTGCTTGGCCGGTAGAAGTAAACTGTGTTTTTTTTGACAAGTGAAATATAAATAGAAATTTGATTCTCATTTGTTTTTCCATGTTGAAACATTGTATTCAGTGCTCACCGACAGACTCTTTCAGCAAGCTAACCCAGTAGCACAAACAAACAGCAATGGGAGATAGGCAGCGCGGGACAAGCGCGTAGAACCGGCATATTTTAACATCTCGCTCGCTGAATGTTATTTTGTTTCTGTATTCTACAATGATCAGCAAGGCAAAATAACCATTTCTGTCAATGGAGTCTGGTGGCTTTGAAGAGAGCATATTAATAGTATGTTTTGTACTTTAATAAATTATAATAATTTTCCAAATCCCTGTTGGCTATCAGGTAGTAAATGCCATTGACATTTCCTGGAGTTATTAGAAGCGTTTGGGTCACACGAGTCGGAAACAATTCTATGCAGCTACCACTGGAATCTATTTCTACAAAGAGTATAATACTAAAAAGAATAGTGTAGCCTTAATCTTTATCGGCAACAACGCAGAAATACCGGGTTTTAGGACATTATTCAGTAATAAAAAAGTGCTGAAAAGTAATCTGGCGAGGGCCAGCAAGAACCGGGGAGAGGATCCTCCCACACTGAGCAGCCGTCTCTGAACCGCTGAGTTGAATCCCCGTGCCGACTAAGTAAAAAAATTAATGTTTTTCAAATGTCAACGCTATGAATGAAGCTCTGAAGTATTCGCTACAGCCCTAGTACTAAGAGTATATCTCAAATGGTGAGAACCGTTACACAGCGTGCTCCAAAACATGCACTGATTGGTCAGAGTGCAGATAAATTACTGCAACAGTGCAACACAGCGACCTGCCGTACTAACCTCGGGACAAACTGGTTGGCGGGCCTCTTGGGCCTGTACTCAGGGTGAACCATGAAGAGCATGTGGGGGAAGCCAGTGCCAAAATATGCTCCATCTGTGTGGTGGTGCCTGGAGGACTTTGGCGTGTATACGTCCATACATTTAGGACAGTACAGCTTCACCATGGCCTCTCCTGGGATGTCTGACAGACCTGTGGAGGAAGGTCAAAGGGAGGGAATAGAGTACATATCTACTATATCCAAGATAGAGACGGCACTGGGACGCTGCTAGTATAGTACAGATACTTCCTAGTTCCTTCCTGGTATTTTCATCCATTTTATCATCACATCCATGTAAATTAAGATTTGGATTCAAGTTTTCTGAATATTATATTTAAATATGCAAATAAGGCATTATCTAATAGTTTTGGTGAATTTAGGAGAAGTCTACAAACGCAAATAGACAAAGTCAATAAAATAAACACCTAAGTGCGTTTTCGATGTTACTTTCCACCAAGTACATGTGAATACAAGTAGTCAAAACAAAATTGACTAGTGCATGAAAACACAATGTTATATCCTGCAGTGTCTCGTCCTTATCTGCTGATAAAAGTAACAAAATACAGGACAATATTGAAAATTGACTGAAAAAATAATTACTGACTAAGTGGTTAAAGGGCATCATGAATAAAATGCAAAAACAAACACACAAACACACAAACGTATAATTGTGAGTAAAGAGGAAGAAGGCGACAGTGGTGATTAAAGACCTTATTCAAAGCATGACACCATCATATAAACCCCAACATTTTCATAGTCATCAGCCATACATAGATGTATCGTATTTAAGAACTGATAATTTTACTCACCAATAGGAAGCATAGGCTGATTCTCACAATAGACCCGAGGGCAATAGCCAAAATCTCCCTGTTGATACTTCTCCAGCTGCAAGGTATAAAACAGGATATTATAATATACTGCAAATAATAAAAGGCAGCAAAAATGTGTCATTTACTGTCACTCTTTTAAAAAGGGAGCTTACAAAAGGCTGCAATTTAGGGGGTCAATATTTACATCTCTTTATCTATTTGGCAAAACTCTGTCCATCTTCTGCACTTTATTTAGAAATATAATAAAATAAATAAATAAACCTGGAAAAATGCACCAGGGGAAAGTTTAACGAGACTACAGTAAAGATGGCCTCCTGCTCCAGAGGTTTTTGTAAGTGTCGTTTTGACTGCACTAGTTAGTCCTGTTAGTTTGTCCACATCCAGTTTGAAGACACAGAATTGTATTTAGCTGTAAATTGTTTGATTTACTTTTCAAGCGGATTTGTCTATTCAGTATTGAGAATAAACAAACCTGTCTATTGTCGCTCTAAAAGTGAATTAAAGAATGCGAACACAAATACTTTTGGGAAAATAATTAAAGCATTACAAGGCCTGGGCTGTACTGAATGTCTTTCTTTTTCTTTTCTTTTACATTAAAGCTTCTGTTGAGGTTTTCAAATTGAACTTTTAATGTCTGTCGTATATCCGTATTTTATGATCTTATCACCCTCAAAATGTTATGTTATATAAATGTAATTTAGGTGCATTGTTGTTAGACCGCCCCGTCAAAACTGTTTTTGGACCGAATTGAAAACGTTGTTTTTGAAAGGCTAAACGCCAACAAATATGGATTAAAGCCGAATATTTAGGTCAATAAAAACCTGTTGTGCTTTTTGGAGATGATTACATCCATCTTGTTTGGATCAAACAAGTTGAAACAATCCTACGCAGCCACCACTGGAATGTTATGACAAATAGTATAATACTAACAATATTAGTGTAGCCAACAGAAATATGGGGTTTAAACAGAATGAATACACATGCAAAAAAAAAAAAAACTGCACAGCAATGTTGTCAATGTTGACTTAGATTTTGAATGTCAACATTATGAATGAAGCTTCAAACGATTCTGGCAGGACTATTGTTAATCCTTTACATCAAGTATAAAACCATCTTAAGAAACTGTGATCGAGCTAGTGTTACTAAGTCCAACCCAGGTTCATTCATTTTCCTATTCATCTCTCACGAAACCAGCATTATCACCCCTTTTACTGAATACAGAAATTCAGCCTTTCCACCCCGTTAAAAATAAAGTAATTAAAAAAAACAGCTTCACTAATGCAAATAGGGGGTAGCGGACTTTGCTGACGCAGCTGGCGTACCATCTGTGCGATGCCTCGGTTAGTGAGGATGTAGCGTGCGTGGATGAGGCCGTACAGCATCTCAGCTGCCTGCTCAATCAGGTCACTCTGGTTGGGATTGTCCTCCAGCTCCTCATCTGAAGACACAAGGGAACAGAGAACATCAATGGAGTCCACATTTCTTTTGGACAGTTTACAGAGATGCAAAACTGTGCAGAGAAAGATTTTCAAAATGGTCGTAAAGCTTTTTAGGAGTGAAAATCAATCACTATTCAAGCTTATTAAAAAGGTACGTAAACTAAAAGTTTCCAGACTCTCGAAGCATTTATCGTCACACCTAAATGTTACTATAAATGCAATTTTAAAAAATTTGAGCAAAAATCCTCGTCTTAATTTTGATGATGCAGAGGCATGAACATAAGATACAGACCTGGTTCAAGGTCCAGGATCATGTCTAGGGCCTGGCGGTAGTGAGGAACCTGCTCATTGAGCCCTGTCAGGTTGAACTTGTCCTGGATGTAGTCTTCATCCACCTTTAGTTGGAGAAAACAAATGAGAAACTGGTTATCTGCGAGTGTGGCATAAAGCAGACAGGATAGGCACGTTTCTTGAAGTCAGTCCAAAAAGGTACATTTAAGATTTATTAGTCACTGTATTCATCCTCCTGTACATACTGACAGTGAAGAGATATCTTCTAAATGTGACACCAATAACTTTCACGAAACATGGTAGTATTGTTTTAAGCTAAATTTGAAAAATCATCAACATATTTAATAAGGAACATGGAGTGTTAAAAAACAAACTCATTGAAAGTTTAGTTATGTTCATAGTGCAGCAACTCAAAGGCTCAGAAAACAAAGTCAAGCAAGAGTAAAGTGACCAAAGACCATGATTTAAAATCAGTCAATACAGAGCATCTAAACACAAGGATGCAGCACGCCTGCTTCCTCACTCCCCTACACAAACTGTGATTTCACAGTATCTATTAACTTTAATGGAAGAAATTATAGAAAATCATGTTTTTTAGGTTACTTTACAATTGCTCAACACCATTTTCCAATCTTGTTAATAAATTTGATGACTTTAGACTCGACAAAATGAAAAAAAGACTTAACTCAACAAGAACTTTAACACCAATGACTCGAGACTTCCACAAATCAACCCATATCCTGAATCAACTAACGCTAAAGATTTTTATTCCCAGTAAGTCAAAACTTAATTCCCATATGATAAATTAGATGCTTTTCAGTTTTAAAGCCATTGTGACCTGTTGCATTTTGGGAAAGTGTTTGCAAAGATGCGTTTTGTCCTTATTTTGTATAGAAAATAGCAAAATGCCTCCTCAGCAGGAGGATTGTCTTTGAAACTTGCACCACTGTCTGTTCAAAGTAAATGAAAAGAAACATATCCTTATACCCCCCCCCCCCCCCCCAATGTATTAAACTTGCTACAAACTATGACTTCTGTGTACCTTTACATCCTTAATACATATACAGTCCTAGATCAGGGCTATGTCTCTGTGTGTGAGTGTGTGTGTTGAAAGTAACAGTAAGGGAGACATGTTAATAAGGAGTGGTATACACTCTACTGGATTCATTAGTTCTGCTTAACAATAATAACTCATGGCTTTATTTTAACTTCATTTTGATATGACACAGGCTACATGGATGGCAACAATGAATATACTCAGACAGTCATTAGGGAAACTCACCTCACAGAAAAACTCATTCCCCCTCAGTCCACAGAACCAGGAGATCCATGATACTTCCTCTGAACTGCTCATCTCCGAAGACCTAGAAAGAGAGGTGAAAACACTCAGTTATGATTCAGAAATCAAATCAACTAGCAACACTGTAACATAATAGCTATAATAACAATAACTTGCAGTGTCAAATTCATATGTTCAACTGTCAGATTCCTTCTCAGTATTTTCACAATGCTAGTTTTTTTTTGGTCCAAAAACGATATAATACTGTCATGATAAGAGTAACTTGATGCTAGCTGCTGCACAAACCTGATCAAGGCTAGGCTAACAAGCTAGCTAGCGTTGCCTTCTCAACACTGTTCATTTTGTGGAGTAGTCGCTGCAGTTACTATTTTTTAGTCTTGAATCCGTCAAAAACGTATGTTACTACAGATTAATCCAACCTTAAATGTATGGTATGGACATACGCGACGGCAAACGGCTAAGTTAATGTAGCTAACGTTAGCTCGCTAAGCTAAACTAAATTCAATATGGCGCATCGTTAGAAAACAGGCCTCATGACAAACATTAGCTCTTTTTGGAGCTCCCTCGGACTCTGAGTTTAAACATCTCAATGCAGTAATGTGGGTGATTCTGCCAACTTACCCGGCTTTGAACTTCTATACTCCTTAAAAAATCCGACAGAGCAAAAATTTAGCAATCTCACCGGTGTAAATAAGATGGACACCAGCTCCCAGTTCACCCTCCAGGTTCTTCCTCGTCCTCCAGAAACTCACAGGCAGCGTACAGCGCCGATGGAGCTCTGCTGCTGCCACATGTTTACTTTGAGTATTACACATTCTTCAACCCATTTGTGACTGCAACTGAAACTGTGAATTTCCTTTGTTGGAAATTGAATCTGGGCTTGCCTCAGACAAACCTGAAGAAATTCATAACAAGTCATAATAAGTTGAATATCAAAGATATGCACACAAAACATATATATAAATATAAATATTCCAAATGTGTTATAATTATAGGTTATAACCTGTTTATAGTACTGTATAATTATACTTATAAACACTCATAAATAATCCCAATATGTTATAACAATAATCATTATAAAGGTTTTTATAATAATTCATCAAATTATAATAATTCCTAATTGCTAATCACTGACATTTTAGATGTAATTATATTTATTCACTTTTCATAAAGCAAACAGTGATTACTGACCAGATGATTTATAACCAGTTTGTAATGTTTTCTCTCTATTCCTAAGGGATTTCATTACATAATGCATTTTATGGGTTTTGTTGCAAATGTTACCTTTACCCCTGATTTTGCAGTGTCAAATTTGAAATTAGTTTTTCAAACGAAGAAAAGTCTAAATAACATGTTTGCTAACAGAACACACTTTTATTCTATTTACTATATTTAAGTTATTTGTATTTTACCATATATATTATCTAACAGTGCCCCCACAAGTTTTTACATATACTTTTTCACTATTGTAAGACTGAAAAGATGACAAATTCATACTGTATGTCTATATACATACAGATGCATATACTGCAGACATAGGTACATGCGCACACTTTAAATATTCAGCCAGTCCATGTATATCTATTTATTCTAATATGGATAGTATGCTGTAATTTTGTTGGTGGGAGCCAAGTCTGTTTTAGTCTTCATACCACATACCTTATGGCCAAACATTTTTAAAACCATGCTGTGACTGTATTTTTAGACTGAGGACTGAAATGTCCCTACCCTTTCAACCACCCACCTTTTCTATTTACTGTCAGTAAATTCTGACATTACTTGTGAATACATTTTGTGCTTATCAGCCAACTCTAAAATGTCACATATAACTTCCACATAGACAGATTGATATTACTATAAAAGATGGCATTCACTGTGAAAAACAAATCTATGATAAAACCCACAATAACTAGAAAGTATATTTACCAGGTCACAAACCTAGTGTGCTCTGGAAAATAGCTGTCAGTAATACAGGTCCAATTTTGATGACTAAGTATTTCATTATACCATTTTAACTGCCTTTGTTTAATTGCAAACCATATTAAACCAAAAATTGACGATTTACAACAGCTTTGGTTTCTCTTTTCTGTATGTCAAGCACTTCATAAAGAAAATGATATCATGATACTAGCCTTTGTTAAGACGGTGACATACCTAAAAACGGACTTTATATATTTTGCTCCATGCTAAAATTATTCCACTTATTCTTAAACGGGACGTTAGCAGATTGTAACATATTTTAGCTTTTTACCAAATTGGTTATATTTCTAATGTGGTACTTTTACATTAATAATAACTAAAAATAAAGCAAACTAAATTGTATTTACTTGAAAAAAAGACAATAGATTAGATTCCTTTCATGGAGAACATTTTGTGAAACGCAGGTATGACCAGTAACATTAATTATGGCTGCATTCCTATTGCGCTGGCTCACTATTATAATTTACTGACACACCTACATAGAATTAAACCATTGTTAAAACACATGCAGTGCAAAAGATATTTAATTTTGCTCAAGTTTTTTAAAATATTCCAAGAAGAACGAGACATGCGATTACATTTTTCCATTAAATCAAAAGTAGTTTATTTAACTTTGCCTTCTCTGTATAACTTTATTATAATAAGACACTTCTCTGCTTGTACATTGCTCCCTTGAACAAAAAATGGCAACATTTGTTTGTGGGAATGTAAGTTGGGGTAGACAAAACTTAGATACATACCAATATACATACATGTGTGTATATTACGGTTCCATTAATAAAACCATAAATGCTAAAAAAAAACAGTTTGAACCACTCCAGGTACCTTGGTAATGCTGGAAACATAGTACAATCTTTGAGTAATTTCTTTCTGGAATACACTAATTTTGTTTTCTTTTAACAATGGGTACATAAAAGAATGCGCACATCAACATTAAGGAGGGATGAAGGACTCTTTGAGCCAGTGTTAAGTGTACAGCTATCAATGTATAAACAGGCAAGGCAAGCTGCACCCATGGGTGTATGTTCATGCTTAGAAGTGAGAAAAATAAAATATGTCCAACTTCACTTGCCTGCAGAAGAATGTATGATTAAATTACACAAAAAAAAAAAAGGAAAAAAAAAAAGGGTGAAGTTCTCCACTGTGTGTTCTTCATTTGGATGAACATATACACACACATCTGAATGTATACATGTGGATGTATTTAAGAAACAGTAGAATTGTCTTAATATCGGTTAAATCAAGTGTGGGCAAACAAGGCAGAAAAGTGCTTGCCATTCATGTTAAACCCCTCTGGTCCCCCACCCCTTCCCCCGAGTTATTACACAAACACCAGAAAACGCACACATGCCACACACACACCCACTAGCACACACACAAACACACGACGTAAACAAATCATCAAATGCCCTACTCACAACATCCCAGAGACGATCTTCAAACTGTTGTCAGTAAACAAACAAACCCCAACTTACAGCAGTGACAGAATTGATGCAGATGTATAAATCGATTTTAGTTCACCTTGGATGTCGTCTCAGTGTGCTATTTTATGTATTTTATGTATGATACAAACTATGTTTACAAGTGTAATTCTACATCAATCCACATATTTCCTCAACACCCCAGGTCGGCATTATTTGTTGCGAGTGAAATCTCGGAAACCGTGTTAAAAACATTGTCCTGAATTCAATTAGTTTGGGCTTCTGGTTGTACTGAAACAGCCATCCCGAGAACACACACTTTGAAAAGTACTTCCTCAGACAAGGAGCTCTTGGTAGTAGTCCTTTCTTGGTGTGAGGAGTCTCCACAAAAGCACAGGGGGGGGGGGGGGCGGGGTAATAGTACAATACTCAGCCTTAGATCTGTACTCTGGGCCCAGACAGAGTACCTGTCCTGTTGCATCACATGTAACTTGCCCAAAAACAAACACAAGGAAGAAAAAAAAACAATAACAGCAACCATGGGTTTTTTGTTATACTACAAGGAGTGCTTATT
Source organism: Cottoperca gobio (assembly GCF_900634415.1). Lineage (NCBI taxonomy): Eukaryota > Metazoa > Chordata > Actinopteri > Perciformes > Bovichtidae > Cottoperca > Cottoperca gobio. Next base: position 9,822,139 of record NC_041365.1, on the reverse strand, counting down.
AGAACATATTCAATTACCTATTCAAGCTTAAACAACTTTTATGAATGTCAACCTTTTTTTTATTTATTTTTTATTCTATCATGACCTACATTTTCACATAACTCGTTCCCCCCTCCTTACAAGATCGATAGGAATTTAATCTTGAGAAAAAAAAAGTGTTTCCTTAAAAATGGAAGTCACTGAGGAAATAATGGTTGTTAAAATAAAGCCATCAAGCTAACAATACAGTCTTTATAGGGTAAACAAAACCCATAAAAGAATAAAACTTGGGGAAACTGATTTATGTAGAACTTAAAGGAGGATGCTACGATGAGGCTGAAAAGCCTATATTTCCTAAAAAGGACAAACCAATAGCTAATGAAATGTCAGAGCAGGTCAAAAAACTTGTTTGGGGGAGGGGGGGGGGGGAACAAAATCACACTGTCTATCTGAACAAGCAGCAGAAACATTGATATTAAAGACAAATCAATGTGATCAATGCAAAGTGTAGGTGAGCACTGAGCAGTAGTACTTCAATGGGTCTCATCAGTAATCAGACAGTTTGCAGGAGACAAAAAGTCAGCAAAAAGAGGAAATGGGGAATTTAGTAAAAAGGTATTTTAATGACCTGCTTTTAGAAGAAAAAACCCACACCCCTAACATTTCCCAGAGGATGAAACTCAACTGACACAAGGCCAAAAAAGAAAATAGAAAAGAAATACACAAAAGAGAAAACATCTTATGGTACATTGTTCACGTTAAAAGATGAAGCTGCACTCTTTCCCTTTGTGAGGGAAGTAATGCAGAACTGCACTACTGAATACCACCCAAGGCCAAAGTGTGGTAGAAATATACACAGGTACATAAATATAAAAATTTGCCCAATCCAAACGTGTTTGCCAATTTAATCCCACGTTTTTATTTTTGCACCCACATGACTGCATGTGTTCCGTGTGTTTGTAAAGATGTCATATTTGTGCTTGTAAATGCGAGTGTGTGTGGAGCTCTGTGTGCATGTTTTCTGTCAAAATGACGTGCACCTCCCATTTGCAGAACCACATGCTTGTCAAATCCAACTGGGGTGAGATTCTTCAGGGAAGGTGAGGGGGTGAGGGAGGGACGGAGGGAAGGGAGGGAAGGAAGGAAGGGGGAACAACTGAACAGAGAGCAAGATGAAACAAACGGAGAAATTTACAATAACGGACGGTAGATAGATTGATGCAAAGGGAAAGAGGTGAAGAAGTGAATGTGAATACCATCTCCATGTACTGTACAATGCACTAATAGGTTTAGGGATGCCAACAGATAAGCCATGAAGTAATTATCAAAAAGGGATTAAGATGGAAGAGGGTGTTTTTAATGTGGGTGGGGTTCATCTGAAATGTTTTTAAATTTTTCATCACTTTCTATTTTTCGGGGAGGGCCAGTTGCCACGCCTCTCCCCGCGGTTGCCACCTCCGTTACCGGGCCCGCCGGAGCCGCCACCGGGCTGCCCTCTTGGGCCTCTTCCTCCCCCTCCGCCTCCTCCTCCTCCGGGGTTGACCCTTCGGTTCTGTCGCTCCATGCCAGGACGCTGGCTTGAAAAGCTTCTTTTATTAGCCGAGGGCTCTTTTCCCATCATGTCGCGGTCGACCACACCTCCACCTCCGCCTCCTCCTCCTCCTCCTCCTCCTCCTCCTCCTCCTCCTCCTCCACCTCCACCTCCGCCCCTTCCCAGGTGGTGGGGATGGTGGGAAGAATAGGACTTCCCTCCTCCTCCCTCCCTGTCTCTGAACTCTGTGAAGTCGCTACTCTCGGAGGCGGTCTCCCACTCCTCGTTGGCCTGGTCCGAGTTTTGGTTGGTGAAGTCGGGGGACTTCGCTCCATGGCTGTGGTGGTGCTGGGGGTGGGTCTGCCCAGCGTTGCCCTGGTTGTAGTGGTGATGGTGGTGACTATTTGCATTGCTTAGATGCCCGCCACCACTGTTATTGTTGGTTGTTAGTGTGGTGTTGTGGTTAGCATTTTGGGCATTGCCCGTCACAGGGGCAGAGATGGGGGCTCCGTTACTGTCCTGAACCAAATTCAGGGAAGGAGAGGAGGGCCTTCCTCCTCCGATGACCCCTACTCCTCCGTTGATACGTGCAGCATTCTCTCGCTCCTTCAATCTCCGGAAGCGGGGGGGCTTGTCCTGCTGGTGCTGGGACCGCCCATGACGGCGACGCCTAGGTGGTCGCTCAAACCCACCGGGAGGGAACCCACGGTTAGTGGGAAGAGGAGCGTTTGGCCCTCCAGAGTTTGGTGTAGGGTTGGTTGAAACTTGCTGGGTCACAACTCCTCCATTTTCAGTGGAACATGAAGTGGCAGGAGTTGCAACAGGCAAAGGCAGCTGAGGGGGATTGGACCCTTGACTTTGAGTTTGACTTGCATCAGCCAACTTGTCTTTCTTCTCTACTCCATTTCCTCCCCTGCCCAAGTCTTTGGGTCCAGAGGTTTGTGACGGGCCTTGTTGCTTTCGAGCTGAGGCTGATGACTTGGATGAGGCTCCGTGAGAGGCAGAGCTGGGTCCGACCCGGTGTCCCCCAGGTGGACCTCCAACATTGCCACCACTTCTGTACCCATTTCCTCCTCCACTACCTCCACCCCTGCCCCTCCTTGAGGGCACACCCCTTGGTGTGAAGACCCTGGCCTGGGAGCCTCTGGGTGGTGCAGATGACATGTTGCCGCTGTTGGTGGCGTTGGCATTATCAGAGCCATTCTTGGTGTTGAGTTTCTGGTGGTCTTCCTTGTCTGAGGGACCAAGGTCACTTGCACCACTCTCACTGCCAGTCTCTGAACCTCTCTCCCTTCTTCTCTTGGGGATTTCCTCATACTCTGAGCCCTCGCTGCGGGTTTCACTTCGGTTCCTGGCCCTGGCCGGGTTATGCTGGGACCGATCCTGACCGTGCCTTCCACCGCCTCCCTCAGCCTTGGACTCGTGGTGTCCCCCGGCAACAGATGAACGGTAGTCTCTGCCACTCCTGCCACCCATTCTTCCCCGACCACCACTAGTGGGCCCAGCAGCGGCCGTGTAGGTGCCACGGTAACCGCGGCCACGCCCGTAGAACTCTCCCCCTCGTCCGCGACTGGCTCTACTGCCTTTGGCAGGGACTCCATGGTGGTGGGAGGTGCCCCCTCCTCTCTCAAAGGAGCGGTCCCTGTCCCTCCTGGAGGAGGAACCTGAAAATCCTGATGAAGTGGCATCTACATCTTTGGGCCCTCTACCAGACCCGCCTCCTCGTTCTTTTCCTCCATTCCTGGGTTTGGCTGTCTGGGCTGGCTCATCTTTAGATGGCGCTGATGTGTTCTGGGATGTGGAGGTGGCTTCCTGCTTCATTGAGGTAGATTGACCACTATCCTTCTCTTTATCTTTACTAAAGGTTGTTTTTTCTCCTCCATCAGCTTCCCCTCCATCTCTCTTCATCTCCTTAAGCACCGGCTTCTTAATGGGGCCAGCCCTCCTGGTGGCATTGCTGCCTCCTGTCTGGTTGGAGGGTTTGTGGTCCGATGGAGTGTTGGAATCATCCCCTCCACGAGAGTTGTTTCCACCTCCTGCATTGTTAGACCTCCTACTATGAGAGGACGGCCCACCCGTATTGCTGCTTCCAGGCCGTGGGCCCCACTGGGTCTCCGTCTTGTGCTCCCGCCCCCCTCTTTGGTTTGATTTAGGATGAGGGTGGTGCTGCTGCTGCTGCTGCTGCTGCTGCTGCTGCTGCTGCTGCTGCTGAGACTGAGTATGACTGCCATGTTGAGAGGGAGTTGGGCTAGGGGTCATGGAGGAATGGGGAGCATATGCCGGGCCTGTTTTCTCCTGTTTCACATGGCTGCTACTGCCACTGTTGACTCTTTCACCATGACTGTGCCCTTCACTCTCTCTCTGGGACGGGTGATGATGTAGGACAGCTTTGACATTCCCATCTTCCCTGACAGAAGAGGAGGAGGAGGAAGAGCAGGAGGATGAGAGGGAAGGTTGGTGGATTGGGGGAGAAGAGTCCGTCTTCTTAGCAGGCGCCTCAACAACCCTGTCTCGGCTGTTCTCTGGCTTATGGGCGTGGAGAGAGAAGTGAGGCTGCTGAGGGTGGTGGCTGTGATGGTGGTGGAGATGAGAGTTGCTCTCAACAGGTGGGTGGTCGGCACGGCCGTTGCGATCGTAGTGAGGGTTTGGGGCTCCCCATATCTGTCCCTGCTGAGACCCTCGTGGAGGCCCTTCATCCTGGTGGGTGTAGCTGTGCGGTGGATTTCCCCTCTCTGCCCTCTGCTGCTGCTGGTGGGGATGCATCCTCGCACCCTGGTCAGGGAAGTTGCTGTAGTTGCCCCGCCCACTCATGTAGTGATGGGGGTGGTGGCCGCCTCCCTGGGGCCCAACTTGATTGCCGACTGGAGGTGGTGTCTGATTGGATGTCCCAGAGGTGGAGCTGGGCTGCTGGATGGGTCCCAATCCACCTTCTCGAACGCGATGCGGAGGAGTGTCGCTCCTAGGAAAAAGATGATAGAAAGAATACTAAGTTAATCCATTAAATATAAAAGTCAGTTCATCTGTATTACAAAATAACTTTTTTTCTCTTTTTTGGAGGATATGCAGTATATCGAGGTTGTACACAGTATCTTATAAACCTGAACAAGTGTATCCATACCTGGGCCCTTTGGCCACATCGTCATCCTCCAATGCCTGCTTCTGCCTGAGGGGGGACGTTAGTCCACGGCCCTCCCCTCCGCCAGGGAATACCTCCTGCCCCCAGGCCAGTTTAGGATCCATAGGGGGGGTCCCACGGTGAGGGTGCCCTGGATGCTGTTGCTGTCTATCAAAAGGGTCTGAACCAGATCCCCCCGAATCAGACCGCTCACGCCCAATAAGCCCTGTGGTAGTAAAGATTTATTTTCTTTAAAAATATCTAAACAGATTGTCAAAAAACCAAGACATATTGTTGACTTGAGTCACTCTTTGGTAATATGACAGTATTGTATTGTCTAATTAATTATTTATCTTCAAAGCATCCGCTCACCTGACGGGTGCATGCCTGCTGAATAGTAGTCCATAGGCGGAGGCCGGCCCTGCATCATGCGGGGGTCCATGTAGGGCATCATCATCCAGCGAGGGTCGAAATTCATTGGCAGGGGCGGGGGTCGGACCATGTTGCTGGGTTGATACATGGGGCCTCCCTGCTTGGGTCCAGGACCTGGCTGGGGTGTTGAACACGGTGAAGGACCCTGTGGAGCCTGGGGCTGGGGGGACAGCTGGCTTTGTGATGCCTGGCTGTGTTGCTGCTGTTGTTGCTGCTGCTGCCACTGCTGCTGTTGCTTGAGGAGCTGCTCCTAAAGAGAAATAAAACAGAAAACATAGCACCCAGGATGTTTAAGAACAGGAAAATCAGAAATATCTATAAAAAGGCATGCCAGCATTGGTAACAAAAGATGTAGCTGAGGTGGTTATTTTTGTCTTTGAATAAAAACATGAAAGAGCCAAACTCATTCAAGACAACAGACAAGTAAAGATCCTAACCTGCTGCTGCCTCTGAAATCGAGGTGGAAGAGACTTTTGGTATTTTGAGTAACCCTGGCCAGGAGGACCACCGGCTTGACGTCCTGCTCCCCCTCCGATATTCTCAATCTTTACTGGGTCCACTCCTCTTTCACATCCACTTCCAGCACGAATGTGCGGTGTGCCCATGGTCTCTTCCTTATTTTCTCCTGGTAAAGGTACATCCAGAGCAGGCTGCTGGGGCTGTGACACAGCCGGCTGGGGACACTGCGGGGCTTCTGAACCAAAAGAGAAGGTTGAACGGTTGAATACATCAGGTGTCAGGTAAAACTAAATCACATGCAAGTAGTCCAAATGATAGACCTGAGAAACTCACCTGCACTGGAGTCATAGCTGCTGTTGCTGTTGGCTCGCTGTCGGTCGCTGACTCCAGGACTAGACCCCGGCTGGACAACCAGCACTGGAGGCTCCTCAGGGTCCACACAGGGGGATGGGGGCTGGCTGATGTTGGGGGAGGAGGCAGAGGCTGAAATAGATGGACTAGGGCTGCCTGCTGTGGCGGAAGTAGAGTTTCCATCAAGGCTGGGGCTTTTACAGTCGCTACCACCAACTTCTGTGTTGCTGCCCTGCTGCTGTTGCTGCTGCTTCTCATCCAGCCTCTTGAGCTTCTCTGCGCAGGCTGCGCGTCTCTCCTCCTCCATCCTGCGTTCTTCTTCCTCGCGACGTCGACGGGCTCGCTCTACAGCAGCAGAGATGTCAGTGGAAGACTGCTTCCTGCGCTGACGCCAAGTCTCATCCTCATCATTCTCCTGAGGTCCAGGGACCGGCAGGGCAGAAGGAGAAGGGCCTCCTGGTGTTGGCTGATGCTGGGCAGGGACAGGTTTCCCCGGGCCTTGAGAGGCACTCTGGTTTTGGGGCCGGTCCTGTACAGTTAGAAAATATGACTGCTTTATTATGCTGTTTTCAACTCTAGATCAGGGTTTTTCAAAGTCTGAGACTGTGGGCCTACCCTCGGACAATGCTTTGAAAAAGGATACTCCTCACTTAGTTTACTTGCTCAGTTTTGCTCAATTCCTGGATGCCTATGGAATCATAATTGTGTTATTTGATCCCATAGCCAAACCCCCAAAAAAGGTGTGTCCTAAGGCATTTATTGGTTTATGACTGTGGGAAAGAGGGGGAAAAAAGTAGAATTCCTAAAGTTCCTAAACTATCTCTTGAAAAAAAAAAAATCACACACATTTAGGGTATTCTATAGGATATTCTTTTAACTAATGTAATATTTTTTCACTTTCATTCACTGAGCCTCCCCTGGAACTGTTAGGAGCCCCCCTCAGGCCCTTCGATCATTTTGAAAACCTCTGCTCTAGATGACACCACTGCAATCTTGTTCTACGAATGATTACATCAATTGAAACAACTCAAGGGAGGCACAAAAGCGAACTTAAAACTAAAAATGACTTATTCATAAGACCTGGGGCGAGGATGAGATAATGATAGAAATGATTTGTCTATGAGGCGCTCTCCGGATGGCTACCTGTCGGTAAAAGGAGTAAGGCCCTTGTCCAAGGAGCGGCCCAGGTGGGGGGGAGGGCTGCTCCCGGGGACCACCCAATCCAGGCCTGCGCCCCTGTATACAGGCAGACAGTTAGCCATGCTCCACCACAATAATCTACACTGACAAAAACACATCTTTGCTCACAAATAAGTCTTCGCTTAACAGCCCAAATTGTCCTGTGTTGTTAATTTGGACATCACATTTTTTCACAGCTTGAGTAACACCTATTTTTTGCTGGTCAGAATGCTACCTGGTAGTTGGATGGTGCTCCCTGGCCCACCCAGCCACCACCTCCCTCCTCGGCCCTTCCTGGCTTGCTGGAGGGGGGTTGGGGGCCGTTGTCAGCATTAGATGGGGGAGTGCGGCGAGTTTCTCCACCGCTGTCCGAAGCTCGAGAGCGAGAGGTTGCAGGGGGGGCATCCTGGGACCTTTGTTGCTCACTGAAGACAAGAGAAACATTTTTGTCAAACTTGTAGCTTGTTTAATATATATCACATTTTTGCCAAAAACGGCATTGTCATTTTTTTGAGTGACTTCATGCTGACTGTACTTGCTCACATACCGCAAATCATTCTTGCTCTCGGATCTCTCCTCTTCCCCCTCTTCCTCTCCTTCATCATCACTGAATTTCAACTTGGCGGAGTAATCGATCTCCTCATGAGCACCTGTTAAGGAAAAAAAACAAACATACACGAGTACATTACAACCATGTTTGTCCCAAACGATCGTAGTGACCTCTGCTGGGATCAGCAGGAAATGTGATATGCTGAAACATCTGCAATGTTAGAAAGTATCTGACGCGTTACAACTATGTCATCACCTCAATAATCATTTAGCAGCACAAGCACTAAATCAAAATGAAATACATTATGATACTTTAATGTCACAATATAACAGGGCTGGACCCTCCAATGTATCACTACAACAAAAATAAAGCCTCTTCAGTCCTAGTTCACTACAACTGAACACCATCTGAACATTAAGATTTTGCTCACTTCTTAAATGACTCTAGATTGGTTTTTCCAGAGCTTTTAAATCGTGAAATAGTTGTTATTTCTACTTCTTGAAAAACCAGTCATTATCCAATCAGGAACCTCTGTTTTTTTAAACAAAATCAGACCAGGTTCTCAAAAGCCCAAACTATTTACATGTTGGCTGTGAATTTGTGAAAGAGCTTTTTTTGTTTTACCTGCCCAGCCCTCGTCTCCATCGTGGTCCAGCTCGTCCAGCTCCTTCAGGTCATCCTGCTTTAGGATAGGGGGTCGCTTCACCACTTCACCTGTGTCACGTTGGCCGCCCTGATGCCTGTTGTCAGGACCGCCCTGCCCACGAGAGAACCTGAAAGAAGGAAAGAGGTTATTTTAAGTGAAATGTCAAAGATACAAAAAGAGTTGTCACAAAAGGAAGGAAAAACAGGATTACAATTTCTTTTAAAAAGACCAAGTGAATAAACTGTCATCAAGTAGCACAAAACTAGCTTTATTTTGGCAAGGCACCTACCTTGGAGGAGGCCCTTCCCCAGGTGCCGGGTATCTGTAGGGCCCCTGAGGGCCGTAGGGGCCCGGAAAGGGCAGGTAGGGAGGATACATCTAAAAAAAAATGAAAACATTTTTTAAAGAACAAATAAAATATCAGGTACAAAAGTTCTATAATTAAGAGAGCAGTCTCTGGAATAGCTGTGGTAGTCTATAGCTTTTAATGTACACATTAAAATAACAAATGTCAAGAAAAGGAAGCAGCACCGGCCAATTCTGCACTCCATACACAGACAAATGTTACATTATTTAAATGAGCCCTGCAAATGCACTGCAAAGCAGTTGTGTAGTGTGAAGAAACAACATATAGCCATACATATTTGTCTGAAATCAAACCGGAAAACAAGAGGAAAACTTACGAAGGGAGGCATGATCCCTCTGTATTGGGGGAACCCAGGTCCCACAGGGGGCTGGGGCAGGGGCAAGGCAGGGCTGCCTGCGGGAGGGTTCCTAGGTGGCCCGTGGGACTGAGAGTTTGGAGGGGGGGCCCCAGCTGCCCCATCCATCACCAGAGCCCCACCAGTGCCACCCTCCACTGCCCCCTCCCCAGACAGGGTGGGCGCCAGGGCTCGGCCCCCACCGTCCCGCCAATTTGTAACGTCTGAGGACAGAGAACACAGGAGAGGACAGAACGGTCAGTATGCTTTATAAGTTTTCATTGAATAAGGTCAGAGATGCTAAGCCATTACTTAAGAAAGATAACACATCCTTCAACTAAGACCACATATTTTCTTTTTTGTCTCATTCCATAATTCAATTGGTGTTGGCAACCACATACCTAAAGGCAAGCATAAAGTAAACAATATAAAATATGTAATCCCTTATTGTGCATTTGTAATATTCATAATAAAAGCAAAATTAGTTATTGGAAAAAAGCTCACTGACTATGTTATCAACTGAAACACTTGCTGTGAGAGAAGTCTTTCAACCACAACTGACTTCATTAAATGACTGGTTGATCAATTATTGGAGATTAAGAAAGCATCACTCACTCTGGGGGCGGAGGCTTGGTCCGGGCCCATACAACTGATCTGCAGTGCCCTGTTCTCTGCCAACTTTGTCCTGGTCGCCAGCCGCCTGCAGGGTGGGAAATTCCTCGCGAGAGAATGGCGACGGTTGGTTTGATGCCTTTCCACCTGCAGAAAGGAAAGACAAGGGAGGAATGTTTGTTTTCATAAAGGGGGGGCATGTGTAAAAACAAGCTTAATTCAGCTTATTTCTTATAAAAGACAAAAAGTAAGACTCACCATCCCCTTGTGTTCCATGTGTAACACTGGCCTGTGCCCAAGACCTTGCCCCTACGGCCTGGGTTGAAGCTGGGGCCAGAGCCTGAGGGGAGAACACACACAGAGAGATAAACACCATATGATACATGTCAACTCTCCATGCTCATCATCAACTAAGAGTATGAGTTTGCATCCATGTTACTGGGACTGTCTGTACCTCTGAAGCTGGCGGGGTTCTCGGGCGGGTCGGTGCAGGTGTCGGTGAAGCCACAGGCTGCTGCGATTCCGGCTGCGGTGCTGGCGATGCATCGGTACTGAGAGAAAGAAGAAAAGTCACAAACAGCCGATATTAGACAAGATAGCCCCAGCAAAAAGTCGAAAATTAGTGTAATATATTACACATTGTTGCTGGGGGGGTCGGGGCGTTACTTACCTCTTTGGGTCCGCTTGTTCCTGTTTGCTTGCCCATCCTGAGCCGTCTTTGGGAACGAGTGAGACGTTGGGATCGTTGCCTTTGTTCTCTGCCTTCAGACTGGGCAGGTTGGCAGGGGGTGGCATACGCCGTGCGGAGGCAACTTTACCAAGAGACTGCAGGCCATGGCGGGGGGGAACTGATATGGGGACGAGAAAGGAGGTCATTAGCACAGATGGACCACTGAAACCAGACACCAATTAAATCTACTGGGTCTAAGGAGCAACCTGATGACAAGGATGGTTTGTTGGATACACAATTAGGATGCTGAACAACCAACAAAGCCAGAGTTTCACTCTGGTGATTCTGATGAATATGGATTATAAAAAAGCCTCTAGATGTTATTAAAAACCTTCACCAAACCCACTTCAATTACAGTTTATGGAGAAGTATTAAGATATTGACACTCACAGAAGCATGGAAAAACCTTCAGAAACTAAAAAATGAAGCTGTGCTGAATATTAATCCCTCATTTGCTCAGAGAAACCACAGCAGTGCATGGCTTCACTATGTAGGAGGAGGAAGTCTGTAGTTGGACAGCTGCTTAGATCTAGTGGGGAGCTTCTGAATAAAACATCGACTGGAGACTCAGCACAGAAGTCAAACAGCGTCCACAAGTAAGCCTCTGTCTCCGGTCAGGCCCAGTGGCTCTCAGGCTCAGCTGACATGTTATGGCTTGTGAGCTCTCCAGACTGAGCATCATTTATTTTTTAAATGGCTACAGATGAGGACAAACATTCTAAAAAACAGTTTTTCGCACATCTCAGTGACAAAACAAAAGTGGTAGACTGTAAAAAGAGCCTGAACGCAATTTTGAAAACTAATACCCTGCGTAGAAAGGCATCCATTACAGTGGATGTATGTTGTGACATGAAAACGTGGACATGACAGAATCAAACATACTCACCAACAGGCTTTTGTGTTTCAAGGCTCTTTCCTTTGTATGTATCAAACAGGTTGAGAGACGCATACTTGGTTTTGCCTTCCTTCCCCTTTGCAGTTTGCCCAGAGCGCTCTGACATTGCGCTGTCCGCTCATTGAGTATGGTGAGCCCTGAGACTGGGGGACAGAAAAGGGGGAGGCAAAGACAGATGGAAAAGAAAGAGATTTGACACCAGGTATACACAGAAAGTAAAAGTACTGATTGTACAAGCATGCATTCAAAACAGAAACTGTCTCACAAATCAAAATATCCTGAACATGTGCTGTGATCCGACAGATTGAATAAGGGATCAGGTACACTAATCCTGTGTGCCAGCTAGGGCTGGGCAATATTATATTGATTGTGATATGAGACTAGATATCGTCTTTATTGATTTTTGATATTGTAATATGGCATAAGTATTGTGTTGCCTTTACCCACTTAGTTAGTATACCCACATTACTGATGATTATATATACAAAAATATCAATGAGTAAATATTTTGTTAAAGCACCAATGGTCAACCCTGCAATATCAATAGAGCTTTTTTGATCAAACATATCAGGATCTTTGAGTTTCTCCATATTGCCAGGCCCTACTGCCAGATAGTAAGACTAAATGCAGATCCACACAACATTTTCTGAAGCTTTTCTGACATATTTTTAGTCCTCAACAAATTACCAATCCATAAACCACAGATATGTGGCAATAGACTGATGTTTCTTTCTCTTGTGCATGCACTAAATCACATAGGCAGTCAATATAACTACACAAGTTTCCTGTTGACCCATGTGCACTTTAATTATGTATTTACAAGTTAAATGGATTAAATAAAGCTACAAAAAAAACTTCTTCATGCCAGCAATTTAAAAACATTTGCCTCCAATAAACTTCCTTTGAAAACTTATTTTAGGACATTTTAAAGACTAGCTGTGGCATTCAACATTTACCAGTTTAGTTGAGACATTATGGCTTGCTAGCACAACTCATATTCAAATGATATTTTAAGTTCAATACCTTGAAAAATATGGGGATTTTAGTACACCAATATAACACAGTTATGTGGCTGGACAGAGGCAAAAGTCCTATGAGACAATATTATATTAGAAGACATTTTTAGCCAACCAAAACTCAAGCATTCCATTAAGTTTAATTATGTGTATTTTCCAGAAGACATGTAGGCCTATTTCTTAATTCAGCCAATCCATTCATCTAAAAAACATTGTGCATCATCCCATGGGTGTGACTAGTTAAGTGGATTGGCCAATTTTTACAAAATGTATGTAACATTACATAAGGAATTATATGCGTTTTATTAGGCAAGCCAGATGTGTTGATGTGTCTTCCCTTAAATCAGACTATATTTAAGGTCATGTCTCATGGGAGGAGCACATTTTTATTATTTGCAGTGCACCAGAGATGAAAGTGCTTGTTCCACAATAACAAACAAATAAGCTTATCAAACTAGAATAGTGATGTTAAGCTCAGTCAATGTCTATAGCGCCATTTATATGTCCCACCCAAATTTGCTTGCGCTGTTTACCTATTGCTGTACAATCCCAACAGCACAATTCTTATTTACACAAAATATAAATTTAGTGTGCTGTGTAGCTTGTGGTGCACAGGCAAAGTAATATAAAACTCTTTGAATGATACACATAAAATTCCTTAAAATAACTTACACAGATATTAAAAAGGATGCTGGTTAGGCCTTAGGGTTGTTAGATCCTAACAGACAGAAGATAGATGAAAATTGTCTTCACTATTCACCATTCTCGCATTCATCATCATCAGAAGATGGTGTGTTAGGGTATCATAGCAGTTGCACCAATATTTGTGCAGGTTTCCACTATATACATGCTGGTTCTGCCCCAGCAATTTATGAGGTGAACAGGTGGATTAATCCTGGGTAATTTAAGCATTGTTTAAAAAAAGAAAAGAAAAAAAGGTATGGTTTCTTTATGCAAATTTGAGCTAGGGCAGGTTCAGCATTATGCCAGCATAAACACAGTGCAGACCTAGTACAGTGCATGACTACACACCTATAAACAGGAAACACTGTACAAAAGAGAGGAAATAATCTAAACCATGGTCTCTATGGCAACACATTATAAATGATATTATTCTATGCCTTTCCTTGGCACCATGGCAACTGCCAGGCCTTTAGCTTGAACTCATTTTACTGCACATCAATAAAACACACAGCGCTGACATCTGTCCAATTCAGAGTGATTTGGCTACATCCAGCAGGTTAAACAGCTGCACCCACTCCATCCTACTCCCATTAGGAACAATTACTGAGAACAGATGCTTCTCATCAGATTATTATGCTACAAATAACATTAGTAATTTAGTTTGAGTCGGGGTGCAGTCTGGGGTTGAAAATAACATTGGAAGTCATCAAAGGTCAATTAATGTTGGGATGTAAACACGCTTTTTTTGCATAAGCAAACAAATACATGGGATAATATGTATATAGATATGTAAAGGTATATGTGATATGTGTAGATATCTCTAAAAATGTCTATAAGTATGAGTGTATTTATGCATATTAACCTACCTTTTGTCCTATATGGCACTCCTGATGTACCAATAACACTTAGTTACAACAGGAAGCAATTCTATTACTGCTATAATTTTGTTAAATACATTTATTTGTTTGTATACATGTGTGAGGGTGTACATGTATTATTACTTGACCTTGTTTAATAGTAATAACAACAAAAACACATTAGTAATTGCATTAATTTGCTTTGAATGAAGTGGTAAAATTATGTGAGCCAATCCACATGGTCCATGACCAGAAGAACAATTTAAGAGCTGAACAAAGACTTCAAGCAACAGTTACATTGTTCTGTAAAATATTGACCCATGAATATGAAACTGAGTAAAAGGTGAAAGACATAACGGAATCCTAAATCATGACAGCTCCATCAGTATACCTTAATAGATGGCTGCAACAAGGATTATACCACCAGCAATATGATTAACAACAGTAGTGTGTTTCGCTAACCTAACAGATTTAGAGCTGGAATATAAATATGAAACCCAATCAAACAATGTTAAATAACTCAAATGCAATGCCTTCTACTGCGCACTGATAATACTCATAAATGACAAAACGCACGATGTCTGGAATACACACACAAACACACACACACACACACACACACACACAAACACACACTCAATAGGGAAAATAAATACACGAAAGGCAGCAATGCACCGTGCCTCAATAGTCAAATGAGATTAGAAAATTAGGTCGTGGGATTGCTGGTCAACTACATGTTGTATGGGGATTAACGGGGGCCAGCAGCTACACTGGTATCAAGCCATAACTGCAGCAATGTAAACCACAAAGGGCCTTGTAAAGCTAAAGCTAACCATATAGGCGAGAATATTAAGGCAAAATCAGCTGGTAGCAATTACAATCGGCATCACATATATAAACCACTAACTGCTGAAGCTACAGACGTACAAATACATCTTCATTACAAAGCTAACTAATGTGAGCGGGCTAACACAGGGCCGTGTTCGCTTTGGGAGGGGGACTGCGTTGATGTTTCATAATGCTTTTCAACACCTTGCGGTAACATTAGCTTCTTGCTTGTCAACTCTGCGAGGTGCTGCGTTTTGAATCACACACAGACATCGCGACAGGACATTTTTATCGACGTTGTTGTTTATCTATCGTTCGTAGTAGGCACAGGATAAGGCAGAAAAAAAAGATTTTATTAGGAGAACAAAACAAAATGGCGGTGGAGACGGGCCCGGTGCATATTAACGTGAATATAACCAGCTGTGTAGCATAACTTAGCTCTAACGAAGCCAACTTGCAAGAATACAGCTAATATATAAAATAAACTGGAAATAAGGGCATATTGTTATTTTTGTTTAAAAATATCCATGGAAATAAAACTTCAGTTTTATCTAAAGTTAGTGTATCGTAAACTGACAGTGTTGTAGCTCAAGCAACCTGCTAACGTTTATCCGTTAACATTAGCTACGCACACTGGGTCGTTAGCAAACATACGTTATATTATATTTCAACTACAAGCTAACTTAATTTCAGTAACCAGCATCACAAGAAAATGATTATATGTATGGTTATTTACAAAACTGTTAAACTCACACGTCTGATATGACAAACGCTAACCACTTAGCCAAGCTAGGCTAACGAGCAACAACAACCAAGACACAAAAAAATAAGACTGCCCCTCAACCAAAAAAATCTCGGGTAAGATAACTCTGTGTCCAAAGATAAGGGTGAATATTTCTGCTCACTATGACGTAACTAATCGGTGTTTTCATTAAAACATGCAACATTTTCCGGCCACTGACCTGGTCTTGTCCCGACTTGTCTCGAGGTTGTATCGCAGAATGAGGTTAGCTAATGCTATCGCGTAGCTTTCTAGCAAGTGACCCAGCTAGCTAAGCAACGTTATCCTCCTGCATAGTCAAACACATAAGGTATTTGCAGTAGATCGTACCAATTTAGAAATGAGTTGTACTTTACGGATAAAGAAGGTGTTTGGCTTACTTGCACTCCTTTTCTTTTTTCCCCCAAAAAAATAAAGGAAAAGGAGGAAAAGAAAATTGTAATACTGGACTCGATCCGTCACCTAAAGAGCCGTCAACGGCTACTGGGTAATTCCGTGAGATGGAAGCCGTTTGGGACAGTTAGAAAACTACTGCGACTCTAAATGAAAAACACGCTTTGAAATAAACATAAATGTAATAATTCTCACTACTTTATGGGTTGAGTATGGATTTAAATAAAGGTATACTGTTCTTACTTAAAAATGTAACTGTATTTGGACTGTTATAGTTAGGGTTTGGTCAGATTACTTTGCAATGTAGTTAGTTACTGAATACAAATTACACGGCCATTTTTGTAATTTGTAACACAAATATTTTATCTGAATACTCAAACATTGTAAACATGGAACATTTACTAAAATAAATGGACTAAGATTAAAAAAATTTTTCAATGCAATTAAAATTGATTTAGCATATTCAGCATTTACATTTGGTCAAATCAAATTACAAAAATCCAACAAGTTTGACCTAATAGCATTGGTTATCATGAAAATTATTATTTCAAAGAAGTAATAAAGAGTGTAATAAAGTAATCCGTGACAACGAAAATGTAATCTAACTGCAGATTTTTTTCAAATGTAATTTGAATTGTGATTGATAAATTATTTATTTTGTGTAATCTGGTTACATAATCCTGATTAAATGTAATCAGTTACCCAACCCTGAATTAGTTTATCCTTTATTTAACCAGATAAACATCAATTGAGATTAAAAACAGTTATCAACAGGTACACGTTTTTTTTTAAACAATTTCAGTAAAACATTTAGGAGCAATCACATTTCTTATTTTCTCAATCTTTTAAAATTGATATGAATTCCCCTATAGCAATCAGATTTCAGGTCCTTCTGTACATTATTCTAGGAAGAAAGTGCAGCATATTTAAAAGCTTTTATTGTTTATTTCTGTTCTAACCTTGGGGACCAACATCTGTAGAATATTTTGTGTATTGGTTTTGGTTTTTACACATGTACTGTATGTACACAGATAAGTAGGAACCAGCCAACCAATGCGAAAGTCTGCGGACATACAGCAGCATTTAGCAGCAGCATACTGAGTACAGTGGTGCAAAAGATTTCGACAGCAGAGTAATAAAATGTGAAGCACATGGGCATACAATATCCAACTTCTTTAGACTGGTCAATTGTATTATGAGGAAAATAAGTTAAAAGATGCTTTGCAAACATCAACATTATATTTGGGAAAGCAAAGAAAAACTTACTCAAAGGCTGCAGGGAAATGTATCTATCTAACAGAGAGCACTTATGTCCAAAACAAGGAGGGTATCCCAGGTCACACATACAGTATGTGAAACCTTTTTTATTTGTCGACATGCAAGACAAGTGATGATTTGTTTTATTTGACTAACTGTTAAAAACTATGAAGTTAATTGTGAAAATCTTCTTACATTTATCCAAATTTCATCTCTCATATATGAATATAAATATCCTTAAAACTGTTTATTTTGGGATAAACAGCAACGTCCTTTTAATTCTTTATTTTCCAAAATATAAGTTACTTTAGAGAGACATGCAGGTAAAGGACACTGGCAAAGTGAAATGAATTAATACATCACCTTACTAGGTATTCTCCCCCATCATCGCAATGGAAAAACTCTTTTAAACGGTCTTTGATGTGAATTATTTTGTGAATTCCTATAATCTTTGCAGTTGCTAAATCATGCATGTGACTGCAAATCAGTTTGGCTGTACACAAAACAAATAAAAAGCTTAAACTGGTAGAAATATTTGATTTATTCTACAGATAGTACAGATCAGATAATGTCCTGCATAAAAACAATGCACTATAACCCTGTGTACAATGCTTGTAATAGAGGGAATAAATTAACACTTGATTTGGAAATAAAATATACAAATCTGAGTGGAGTTTAGACTGATGACACTGTATATCAGAATACATTCTGCAAAAGTGCAAAAGACGATACTTTGGCTACATTATGTTCTCACCTCTTCACGCTCACATTCAATCAAACACACGTCATTTTAAAATTATAGCTATTTTTCTAAAAGACATTCCAAAAAACCCAATAGAAAATAGCATTCAGATACAGTCTCATAGCAAAAGGCATTTCACATTATTTTTCACAATTTCTGATTTATAAAAGGAAGAACCAATTTCAGCATATATAGCATATAAAAGGCAATAATTATAATTACAAGCACAGATCCATTTAATATAAGAATGTAGAAATATGAAATTATATTATCTGTGCAAATAAGAATCATTTCACACCAGCGTCAAACATACAGTGAACCTGACAGTTTGTGAATCAGTGATAGATGCCAGAGGTGCTTAAAATCTATATTGCATTAACACAATGGTCAAAGCGCTAAATTTCTTTTTTTCTTTTTTCTTTTATTGAAGGCTGAGATGTGATATTTTCATCGTGATCATATACTGTAAAAATGATATGTTGTTGTCCCCTACAAAACCTTTAATCTTCAACATTAACTGTCCCTTGCGTGGTCATAGTTTCATTTTTGTGTAGGAACAGGGAACTCACTAAACATTTTGGCTGTGCAAATTGTTTTAGCAAATACACACACTTAACAACATAGGAAAATGAAAATGAGATTTGCGACCTTATAAAGTGTGGGAATTATAGAGAAGAGAAAAATAAAATAAGGAGAAAGTTGTATTTTATACATCATCACAGGCTGAACAAAGACTGTTAGACATTCACGGTGCTCAGCCTCCCATTTTCAATATTATAAAATGAGTTTAAAATTGTCTTTTTTTTTCTTCCTGAGAAAGTCATGGGAGTAAACAACAGCTTCCTGTTTCCCTTTCCCTCCAACATTTGATTCTGGGAGACAAACGGAAAAGGTGAAATTAAAACAGGAGTCAGACTAACACTATAGAAATCAGTTTTCATGCATGTTTTGATGCTCGTCTGCTTACCTCCTTCTCACATGCTCTAATGGCCACCATACAGGTGGATCTTGGCGAACGAGACAGTCTCGTAATAGTCCTTGTGGCCCTTCTCATAGATGACAAATATGTACTTCTGGTCCTCTGTAGAGCCACTGTTCAGTGATGTGATGCAGGAGTAGGCGCTTGGACCGGCCCATATCTGCACAGCTTGTTGCACCCAAGAATTGCCATTAGTCAGCGACCAACGTAAAGTCAGGTTAACTCCTGAGGGGGACGAGGCAAGAAGTTAGTACGATGTACTGATGATCTTTTTTTAACAAGGACCATACGTCTGACTTAAAGTATATAGATTGTTTTGGGCTGAAGGAAAGCAGCAGCGGTGGTGGAAAGTAACCGAGTACATTTACTCCAGTACTGTTCTTAAGTTTACTACGATTTGGAGGTTTTTGTACTTGTACATTTTAAAGTGGCAAGAGACAAGACTTTGCTTTTACTTTATTGTATATTGCCACTATATTTCAGAGGACAATACTTTTAACTCCACTACATTTATTGTAAAGCTATGGTAACTTAAGATACTATAAGACTATAAGATACGTTGTTATAGATTACAATACTCAACAGTATATCAAAAAAAGTTAAATTCACCTCAATCAGCTGTAACATTAAAATGCTGTGTTAATATGTCAGTAACAATATTCCAATAATATAATATAAATATATGATAAGAAAGGTGGTCATTCTGTCTAACAAATACTTTTACTTTTGATAAATTACATACAATGGAGTTGCTACTTTTACTTCCACCTCTGAGCTTTGGTGACAAATATTAGGAAGGAAGAGGAGATTGTGACTCTTAGCAGTTCTTACTGTGTTGCTCATTGGAGGGGTTGGTGAAGAAGAGCACTCCGTCTTTCATCAGAGCTCCAGCTGCTACTGCAGGATCCACCAGATTGTAGTCAAAGTACAGATCGTCTATGGGCAGGGACAATCCCCCATCACGGCTGCGTACCACCACGCGACACCGACAGTGGTAGCTGTTCTGGTTCCGCACGTTGATCACGATGCTGCCGTCCATCATCTCGACCGGCTGCAGAGGAGCAGAAAGGGCAGTGTCTTATGCTCTGTGATTTAAACTTTCATTAACTGGTATTTGATTCAATATGACACCTTGGTAACATTGAAGGTGTCACACAACGGTTAAGATAACTGCCAGTTTTTTTATAAATATACAGTTTACAGCTGCATTTCTTTTGGCAACTAGAGGGCAGAAGAACTCAACAACAAGCTGACAGATAAACAACCGTCATAAAAGTTGTTATGGCTAACATGTCACACATCCAGCAGACGTCATGCAACATAAGAATGCATTAAAGTCATATTTCTAGGGCTGCCCCCTGGCTCTCATTAGTCGACTAATTAGATGTTTTGGTCCTAACCAGCTAAGATTTCTTTGGTCAATTAGTAATTTTTTTAATCCTTTCATCATGCTGAATGACTTATTTCCAAGAGACCTATGAGCACATCTCTGGTAACCACAAGATTTAAAGTGGTGCTTTTGCATAATGCTTTGTGGAGAAACAATCTGTCCGTTATAAAAAAGTGCTAACAAATCCTCATTAAAGGCAAAGAAGGTAATTCTTCCCTACAGGCTACAGAAGATGCTAAAAAAGACTGAGCCAACTTCCTCGTCCGCCAAAAATAACCTCTTGATCAACAGTGATATTGTTCTATGTTAAAATGTCACACATATCACCGTTAACCCTACAATGAGCTGACAAAGAAGATGTGACCATCATGGCGTAATTCACAGACAGCAGCAAACATACCTGGCACTCGTCAGGGTTGAAATCCAGGGCTTTCTTCTTCTGGTTGTAAGGAATGCTTTTCAGTGCGGCGCCGTTGTACCAGTTACGTCCGTGGTCATCACTCAGGATACAGAAAACTCCGTCTCCCGCTAATGTCCCATGACCACACACCACCAACCTCCCCTTAGCTGGGAGGTAGTGCTTCTGTAGTGCAAAGACACAAGAAAAGTGGACTCAGCACATAATAAACAAAGATGCAAACTTGATTCTAAAACACAAAGTACATCTAATTCTGAAGAAAAGCTAAGATGACCATTTATTGAGTCCAGAGCGGCAAAAGGACAGAAATAAGTACAGATAAATAAAGTTAAAAATGAATAATTAAAGTAAGCTATATAAAATACATGCTGACTTCAGCAGTATTTATCAAACCTCAACTTACAGTATATCAGTGTCCATCATGTTGGTTAGTTTCAAATTGTGATTTCTGTTCCTCTTTGTGTATAGTTTGTGTTGACAAAATGTGCCTACAATATATTTGGTCTCAAAAAACAAACTGGTTTCTGATGCTGCTTCCTGTCACTAAAAGCAGAATGACCCACCTTAGTTTGTCGCAGAGTTTTTGAGCTACTTCAAACTTTAAGTCCATTTCAATCAATTACATTTATCTGACTGACTGACTGACTGACAGGCTTTACACAGGAGTGAAAAATACACAGTAAATACTTCAACACTAGAAGAGTGAGAGATAAAGCTGTAGAATACAATACACAATATAAAGAATACACTATAATACTCTAACATTTAGAATACAATAAATATGACAAACTACTACAACTAAAATATAAACAGGTAAAGGCTTTTTTATTAACCGATGGTTTTGATGCTTTAGAGGAGGAATACTGCCCCATATTTCTTTGGAGCAGGTGGCTCAGAACTACACATTGTGCCTTTAACGTACAAAATACACTTATTGTTTTCATGAGGTTTCATTAAGTTAAAAATGCATTTGTGAGTCAGGATCAGTCAAAAACACAAAATGTATAATAGGCATAATTACTCAGTTGTGAAAAAAGGTGTATGATCCTGCAGGGATACTATAATATTCCTGCAGAGAGTAGATACGTTTTTTATGACTTAATGTTCAAACCCAGAGAGATTTCTACCTTTAAAACTTTAACACCTGTAATCACCACTTATACGTCACATAAATGACTATCCTGTCAGTAGCTAATAATGACAATAAAACAAATGTGACATGAACTAAGCACACAGGTAATTTAGCTTAAATGTTATCTCACTTTACAACTACAAAACAGCTCAGTCACAGCTTCTCACTATATACTATTTGTTCTCTCACCTGGATGCCGAAACCCGGCCCGGGAGCAAAGTTTTTCACTCCCAGCTGGACCGACAGGTTTCTGGGAGTTGACCAGCTGAGGCCGTCGTCCCTGCTCTCCACCATCATGGTGCTGGACGGGTTGCAGAGGTATTGGTGAAAGCAGATGGCGTAGATTAGAATCACTGAGCCCACTTCCTCGTCCACCACCACTGATCCCAGATTCAGGCCATCTGGCTGCGATCCATCATCGACTATAAAGGCGGTCGGGGACCAGGTGGCTCCTGGAGGGACGGAGGAGGAACAGGATAAGGTTCACACACAAATCCTGACTTCTTATACTCCAAATTCAATTATTTTAAAAATAAAAATATTGCTATATTCTTATAAAGTATTTTTGTAATTCAACTTTCCACTCATCAACCTGAACATCAGTTTTCCTCCAGTTTTCAATTCTGTTATTGACTCTTTCTGTAAGTTGTCTTAAGCTATTTGTTTACAAGGTCACAAAATAAACCAAAAACCTACAGAAAGGTTAAGTGATTGTTAACTTTTCTCTCCCTTTGTGAGTGTGAAACACACAATATGCAATGTTCTGCCACTCGGGGTTTCTCAATCAAATCAATAACAAAAGACTGAGTTCGGTGGCGGCGTGAAGTCGTAAGTGCATTGTAAATATGTGGCTTAAAACTGGATAAAAAGTTAATTTATAATAATAATAATAATAATAATAATAATAGACATTATTAGACATTTTAAAGTGGAAATGTTGCATATTCTACCTTTAAATAATCCCCTGTAGACTTGTAACCACTCTGTGTGTCTGTGTGTACAGGATGTTTTGTGTGTATATCGGTTTCTGGCTGTCGTGGTCGTCCTTGCCTTTATCTGTTGACCGCCGCATTGCGAGGAACTTTGCTCCCGTGTCGGCATACGTCCCCTTCCTGGCCTCTGCGAAGGCCAGTAGGCTTCCTTTGGGGGTGAAGGTGAGCAGGGGGATCCTGTAGGTGTTCACCTCCCCCTGGGCTCCGCTCACCCACAGCAGCTGCTCGTCATACAGCAGAGGGTTGATCTGGACAGCAAAGAAAGACGAGACACGAAATGAAGAGATCTGACTAAGGATGTGGGGAACGGTTAAAATATCTGCTGACAAAATCAGTTGAAAGGATACCTGCAGGATGCATCAGGTGTCAGGTGACACAAGCAGGTGATCATCACACTTTCACTTCAGGAAGCATCTTATTTGATTTATTTATCCCAAACCATAAGAGCTTTTTTTCTTACTATAGGATGTGGTGGAATATAATTAACTACATATACTGTACTGTACTTAAGTGTAATTAAGAGGTACTTTACTTGAGTATTTTCCTTTTATGCTACTTTATACTTTATACTAGAGAGAAGACTAGGTTAGTTTACTAAAGCTAATCAGAAAAAGTACTTCATCAAATGATGATCAAATTGTCCATGTTAAAATGAAACATCATTCCTTTCCTTTTATGGCCCACAATTGTTTGTAGTTTAAGTAGTTAGCTACACAGAAAATGGCAAAAGAAAAAGTAAATAAACTACTTAAATCACTATGCAAATATCAATGTAGATTAACTACTAGTTACATTTCATGTAGTTAACTCCTCCACACCACGCCTTATAGTAGGCTACTGATTACACGTTAATAAATCAATAATGACCCAGTAATATAATTATACTCACGCATACTTTTACTATGGATACTTTGAGTACATTTATAGTGTTTATGTGTGGTATCACTACGTTTAGTTAAGTAAATTATTTGAATAATTCTTCCACCACTGAATATAAAAAATGCATGCATAGCCTGGACAATTGAACAAAAACATATAGCCCCCAAAGTAAATTGATCAAAGTTGAATCAACACTTTTGACAACTTGTGTACAGCAAGGCAATTGCATTGTGCTTTAACGTATTGTATTTTTAGTTTACTGTACCTGTTTAGAGCTGGATATACATAAACAGGGAGAATATACAGTATAGAGAAGAAACGACAGTGCAGCGAGCCGGCGGATTCCTGTCTCCATGTTAGATCCTGAAACCTTCTTCTGTATTCCGATTGAGTAATAACATTAAAGTACAGATGATGAGTTTAGAAATTATTCCACAAATAAAAACCGTCAGAGAGATAAAAGGCGGAAATGCTCTCCCCAACTCGCTCATCCACAAATTTCTTTTGCATTTAGCTAGTCAGTCATGTGACGAATAGGGTGGTCACATGACTACCGCCACGCTCTACAATAAAACAGGAAGTTGTTATTATTATTATTATTATTATTTGAAATAACTTTATATGACAGTATAGACAAAGAGTTATAATCAAAAGAAAGAAAGAAAATAAAGAAACATATGAACCTACACAAGAAGTTTACTTACTCAGGTATTATATTGAAGGGTAAGCATAATAGTTTAGTTTAACATTTAATTATAGTATTTTAAATGTGATAGTGTTTGAAGACATATGCTTAGATCTGTTTAAATGTAAATATAATATAATATATTAAAAATAATAATTTTATGAATGTACAATTTGGTTTAAATAATGACCATATTAATGACATATTGTTCATTGCTGGAGAAATAAGGATTGTTGAATATTCTTTTTTATTTTTAAATCGTGTTGCTATACCAAAATATATTTTTTAATGAAAAACATTGTCACATATCCCCACTGAATAAACAATTAATCTAGCGTTTCAACAATATACTTCTGTATCTGTATCTAATATCTGTTTTTTAAATTATGAATACAGGTGAATTGTTCAATGTATTTATTTTGTATTATGTTAATATGTTTGTGTTTTCCTTCTTCTCTTGTCTTTTATAATATTTAATTTTATAATATTTTGTTGTTGTTTTTTAGACACTTGTTATAACAAATTTTAAATAAAAACTTATTTTTAATTAATAAGGCATTGGCAAAATAAGGTTTTTTTGTCAGTTGATGAGTCTCCTGAAAAATGTCTATAAATTTCTATTAAAAACTAGTAATGTATATTAATATAATTTATTTTAAAATAAAATACCATGTAATAAAAATGTCTATGAAATTGATTTCCACTAGGATGGAAGATCAGCTGGGGAAATAATTCATTTTTGTGTTTACCTTTTACTGCAGGCATGGATACATGCTGTGTTATTCATTTCAGTTGATTTATGCATTTCATTTTCTGGTCATGTTCTTTAATTAACATAAAAAGCATTATGCTAAATACACTTACAACTTTTATCCACATGGGGGCAGAATTAACACAACACACCACCCACAGTGTTACAGTTTAAAGTCCTGAAGCATATACACAGCATTATTATGCAGCTTTCAGGAGTTTAACCATGCAGTAAGTTACTCTTGTTGTAGAATAACACCATTGTTAAAAATCAAATTCAAACCAATTCAAAAGTCTCCTGATTGTAAAGTAAATTTGATTGAAATCGAATATAGCAGCAAAAACAGGAAATCTTCACAAAGTAGATTAATGTTTTGTAACTGTACCTCAATCCAATGTCTCCACAATACAGTACGGGACACACGTGTGTATACATTTGTTTCTCTTGTATGAACCCCATTAATCCACAGCAATGAGGTAATGTGGCAAGATGCCAGTGAAGCGAAACAAGTAAGTAAGCAAGTAAGACTTTAGTCATAAAATCACAAGTCCAACCTCAAAACAAGTTGGGAATAGGTTTTTCTTAATTAGACTATATATATATATATATAAAAGTGTTCACCCTCTTTAGTGTTGACTGTGTTGAGCTGAGAACACAAACCACATTCCTGTAGTCATGAGGCCGAGCTGATTTTAGTCACACGCTGAGAGAGAGAGAGAGAGAGAGAGAGAGAGAGAGAGAGAGAGAGAGAGAGAGAGAGAGAGAGAGAGAGAGAGAGAGAGAGAGAGAGAAAGAAAGAAAGAGAGAAAGAGAAAGAGAAACTTTGCTGAGACTCATTTCAGTGTAGAAGTAGCCCACGGTCTGTATGCGCAGTAAGACATATATTGTTGCTTTCAAGGGATCTATTATATATGTGGGCCGACAAGGGAATACGATCATCACAGCTTTGTTGACATGATGGACTTTCATCTAAAATGCAGGTATGTGTTTGATCGTGTGAAATATGAACTTTCTAGTGTCATTTATGTTGCTATTGGTTTCAAGACATCACGATCTTAGAGGTCAGTTACTCAAATGAGAAAAACACAAGCTTTTTAAATGAACCTTTGTACACTTTTATAGAAATGAGAGCATTTAATTGCTTGCAAATTGCAACTATCATTTTACCTGACACACATGGACATGCAAACAAACAAGATGCAATTTTACGATAAGACACTGTGAGTTGAGATTTTACTGATAAGCTCAAGGCATATGTGCCGTTTCCTCTATCTAGAAGTGAAATACTGCTGCCTGTGTTTGAACGCAGCCTTCTGCTTGCACATGTGTGAACAGTATTGTGTTTGTTTTTTTCATCTCCTCTTGGACAGGTGCAGTTTAAGCAGGTAATGATAAATTGGCCTAGAGTCGGCATGACTTTATGTACATGTAAGGAGGTGAACATGAGAGTATACACGCAGAGAGGGGGCCTGTGGCAGAGACAGAAGTTAGACTGAAGGGGAGAAAGTAATATCAAGTACAGCATTGAGTTCCACACTTCCGTGCTAAAATGTGGCTCTGTCACAAGCAGGCATGCGAGAGTAAAGAGACCCAGAGAGAGCTGGCTTGACTATAAGTAGCATTTCTTTAGTTTTATCACAAGAAGTGGGCTGCGGAGTTGCAGTCACGACTATAAAAAACCCCTTATCCTCTATTAACAGACTGAGCTACACTGCCATGATAAAACATGACATTCTGGACATTTTACTTGAAAGGCAGTAGGATAGCCTACAGATATCTAAAGGCTCATAAAAATGCAAATTCACTTAAATCTACTCTTTTAAACTGAATCTATCCAATATGAGGGTAATAGCCTCGTAATGTTCTGCCTCTGCCAGCAGATAACACCTCCACCATGTCACTAAAGGCCATCAGCGCTAAAAGCAGAAGTGATCTGGTTTCCTGCAGGTCCCGAGACTTTCTGCCTTTATTTAAATAAACTGTGAACATTGTCAGGGTTTAAAATAAAGGCTGTGGTCCCTCTGAAGGGCTTTCTAGAAAGAGATTACACCCGTCTGGCATGACTGCTCTGTTTCTTCAAGCGTGACATGTTTAATCGGATAGGACCGTGATCCCAACACACATTTTATGTTTTTTATGAAAGGAGTACTGGATGATATTGAACACTTTTACTTATAAAATCGTGGGTTGGCAGTCACAATATATTGTTCATACAATACAATCATCTGTTAAAGCTGCTTTGGTCAAATTACACTCGTAACAGTTAGGCCTGGACTACTTCTTGGAGTAGCAGATTACTTTTAGCTAATGCTAACTATTAAAACTGTTTAGTCATTCCTTTTAGCTAATACTAACTCTTTAAACTGTTTATCCACCACTTGCAGTAAAGTACTTTAACAGTTTATCTATTACATTTAGCTCAGCTGTAACCTATAGATTAAGCTACTGTAACTACATACATTAGGCTAAACTATTATTTTATCCATTATTTTAATGCTAGCTAAATAAATCAGCTGTTAATCCATTACCCCTGATGCTAGTTAACTATTTAATCTGTTTACCTTACATTACTTTTTGATGTTATAGGCTATATTGTTTATTCATGATTTTTAGCTAACTAATTCAACTTATCTGCTCACTTGCTTAACCAAACTAGTTTTCACTTACTCTCAATTGCAACACCTAATTTAATATGTTAGGTTTACTGGCTATTGTAAATGTAGGCCCAACTCATTAATTAGCTGTGCTTCCCAGCGACACCCTGGTAGCTGCAGAAGAAGGCTACCCTGCAGGTGTACCTAAATAAATGTATACATCTACCTTATTTTACATAAATGTATGTTGCTTCACTAAATTCCTTCAAATTCTTACACAACAGTGTTGCATAATAATGAATAATAATAATCATGTGTCAGCTTTCTGTGTCAGTCACATCAATGCTGATTTCATGTTATTTAGATTTCTTGCACCAACGGGTCTTGGGTTATGAGCTCTGTTCCAGTCCTTTCTCTTGAGGTTTTTTAAGTGATGCATGTGATCACATGAAACTGCTGGATCCTCTTTTTTTGTGTCTTGAAATGAAAGTTTCAGGAACGTTTGAGTAACATGTTTCAGTATCTTAGTGATCTGAACTTTTGAAATCCTGTTTTTCAGAAATCCTTGTGAAGAAATCGTAAAATGTCCTTGTTAAGACAACTTTCTAATGTTCGGTTTTCAATAAAAGAGCAGCTGTTGTATGGTTATTCTCAGATTATCTCATGCTCAATTTCCTCTTTAGGACATGGTGACCTCTGAGATGATGGAGGACAAGAACAGAGTTGGTCATGTGATGGAGGAGAATGAGGTGGATGTGCAGATCAGACAAACCAAAGCTCAGCTACAGCAGGCCAACAACACCAGACCCAACTGGTCAAATGGTAATCAGTTGCTTCTTTATTTGTTTTTATATGGTGAATTGTACTGCATTAAACTCTTTATTTACTCTCAGCGTCATATTTATGCGATGATCATAGGGACTCACCTGGGTTTACCAATAGATCTACTTGATATATTTTGGTATTTAAAGGTACTGATAAGCAATATCTATATGGGGTTCTATTTGTACCAAAAGGCTGTTGTTAGCATACAGGTAGAGTATAGTACTCTTGTTTTCATGCTATGACTACACTGTGTTACATTTTACTACATTTTACCTAGACTGATATCTGTTGTTTTTTATCCTTGTGCCAAAGCAAAAAATGAGCCAGTCAACATTTAAATGCACAATAGGTAATTTTTTATCACTAGAAGTATCAAAACAATAACAGAAAACGGAGTTTTACGACGTTGTAAAGTAGCATGGAATCATGGGAGTTTGTCTTTACCACCATTAGGTCATTGCAGTGAGCTTCTCCTTCATTGTTCATCATTCAGGAGGTTTTTTACCAAGAGCCGAATTATACTCAGAGGTCCGAAACCGTCGCTGTTCGGGTGCACTACCGTTGGCCCAGCCTCTTTCTCTGATAAATTAAACTTAAGACATGAAATCCTTCAAACTGAATAAAAACTCAATTTATGAATTCTACCACAACGCTGACGCATGTGCAAAGGGGTATGACGCCATTACAGGCGATCAAATGAAACACATTTTTATTTTTAGACATTTTAATGTGGAAAAGTTTCATATTATACCTTTAACCGTCAAAGCTTTGCACAATTGGAACCTCATGATACGTAGAACTGAATTGTAGGTGATACATTTTTGTTGTGAAGCTTTTGACGCAAAGTCCCTCCGTCGTATTGGCAGTATCAACGAGCTGGTATCTCATATTTAATAAAAGGCCAACAAACTAATTCATCAATTGAACCTTGGACCAAATAGACATATACAGAGATAACACTTCACTCTATCTTTCTGACTTTCACTTTCTTCCTGAATAAATCCTGAAATTGTTCAAAATCAAAAGTAAAGTATTAAATATGTGCACAAATCCCAGTCACATAAAGCTTACCAGTGTTACAGCTGTGTTGCTTTATAAACCTTTTCCACGCAGGGCTTGTTTCAGAAATCTTTCAGTTTGTGTAACTAAAGTATAACAGAGCAGTGCTCTTATTTTAGATTACCTCATGACCAACCCTACTGACTAGTACTTCTACAGCATTAGTGAAGCTTCATCAAGGGAAGTCACCATAACATCACCCTCACATGCTTTAGATAGTAAACACACATGTAAGGATGTGAATGGGAGATTGTTTAACTACTTAACATACATTATTTCCTTTTAAGTACGAAACTTTACAGGTTTGTAGTTGAGATCAGAATGAGGTCTGAAGTCTGAGTTCGAATATGAGTGTGGTCAGAGCGAGGGCGCCGAAAACAGGGGTTAGGAAGTAAGCAAGGGGCCATTGCTCTAGTTTTGTTCTCTAATTTAATTCTCATTTTATACCTCCATAATTACTCTTTGTTATTTAAACATGTTTAGACAAGTGATTCAGAAAAGTGCACGTCCTTCTCACACGTTTATTTTCAGCATTTATGTAATAATTGGGGATTGCTGCTACTCTCTCTCCGAGGGAGGCGCCGACAAAAGAAAAAAGAGGAGAGAGGAGAGGAGGAGAGAGAAGAGGAAACAAAGAAAGGAGAGAGAGAGAGAGGAGCACGAGAGAGAGAGCGAGAGGAGAGGAGAGAGAGAGAGAGAGAGAGAGGAGAGAGAAGAGGAGAGAGAGAGAGAAGAGAGAGAGAAGAGAAAGAGAGAAGAGGAGAGAGATATAGAGCGAAAAACAAAAGAGATCGAGATGATGAGAAAAAAAAAGATTAGAGTACCAGAGATATGTCTCTCGCTCTCCCTCTCTCTATTCTCCTCTCTCACTCTTCTCTCTCTCCCTCTCCCTCTCTCCCCCCCCTCTCTCTCTCTCTCTCTCGCTCTCTCTCTTTCTCTCCCTCTCTCTGCCCCTCTCTCTCCCCCTCTGTCTCAGGTCAGTGTGTTGTGGCGATGCCAAGCTGTTCTATTCTAAACCCAAGTTTTGATCTGTCTCTGTGCCGTGCCAAACTTGAGAATGATGGCTTTCAGGTCAGCACACACACACATATGACCTACTGTGGCCCTCCAAAATTCAGATATCTTTACTTTAATCTCTGTTAACTTCAGATTGTTAATTTGTTTACTTTTTTAGATTCCAGAGAGAGACTTGGAGGCTCCACTGAAGACAGCTCTGGACGTTCCCTCAGTCCGGAGATACATGGTTTTCAACTCGGCTCTCTTCCATTTTCTAATGGCACCGGTATGATTGTTCAGGTTTCTAGTATTACACTGCCATAAAGTTTGGGAACTTGCAAGAGATAAAGAGATTTTAAAAAATATATTCCCAAATTTGAGTCAATCCACAAAAATGTTGCAATTTCCATGAGACAACTCAACACTACATTCGTCCTGTTTGATAAACACCCACATCTTTTATACTCTATGCCTCCAGTTTGAAACGCAGCTTTGTGGTGAGGTCTTAAGGTAGATAGTATACTCGTTAGTCTATAAGTAGATAGTTTTCATAGGCTGGGTAGTCTTCTTTAGGACCTCTTTGCTGCATACACAGTATTCATATAAATAGTACACTAAAACATATTTTTTTCCAGCTAATTGCAGAGAACATCAACTCTTTCCTGTAGTGGAAATAACATAATGCCTACTGCTATCGTGATGGACCCCAGGCAGATGCAGACATTAAATAGCCAGAATTAAACAAAATGTTGATTTCTGGCTGATGCCTATATTTAAGTTTAAAGCCTTTATCTGCCGATACTAAAGGCTCGTTGATATCGTGCATCCATTGTCCAAAGGTTAAACAATCTTCTTACCAGAACCTCTGAAGCACATTAATTTACACATTAAATGTTGTTTGTTTAACTCGTACACAACCCCATATTTAAAAAAATGTTACAAAGAGCTACATGACCATAAAGACAAACAAGAACAGGCTAACTGTTTCCTCCTGCTTTTAGTGTTTAGGCTGAGCTACGCTAACCAGCTCCTGCTATCTGCTAGTTGCTGTCACTCAGACTATGTTATGCTTTCTAGTTAATATTTACAACCTCTCCTCTCCCACCACCAGGTGCTGTATCTGGTGGTGTGGTGCGCCGTGTTCTCCACCCTCCACATCTATATCACTGTGAGTGACTACTGGGTCCTCTGCCTCTCTGTCAGCCTGGTCTCCATATTTCTCACTACTGCCATCATATTCGTCCTCCACTACAGTAACAAGGAGGTAAGGAGGGGAATTTTTAAATCATACAATAAGTTTACAGTAATAATGACACAGCCACATTAATTTACATCTGAGTTTGGATTTATCTGAAGAGGATTTATGTAATCTAGAAAATACGGACAAACTAGTTTTGGAGATGTATAATTCTAACTTTTCTTTCGACAAATATACTTAAATAAATTACAAACCTGAAATTGGATTGAACATGTTTTTTTGTCTGTTTCTGTGTCAGATTGACATGAATTTAGACATTCGGTTAATCCAGGTGAATGAGAGGATGGTGAAACACAAGCTGCTGGTGGCTGTGGCCGACTGGGTGCAGTCCTGCACTGGAAACATGCAGGTTGGTCTGTCCTAACTTCCTTGTTGTTTCTTAGTATTATCTGTTTTTGTTGCTGTCCCTTTGTATTGGAAACAACAAAAGAATTCACGGAGAGCAACAAAAATATGAAACAACAAGATGATGGGAGAATTTATGACACTGAGAGTAATGCAACAAGAACACTGAAGAATGATGCAACAACAAACATGTGGTTAGGACTCAACAAGATGACAATTAATACAACTTCTCAGCAGGCCGGACAGCACAACAATGACCAGGCAGATACACACCAGTAGCTTTATTAGTCTAAAAAACAGAAGAAAGTAAAATATTAAAATTATTTTATTTCTTGGCTGCAGCATACTTCCAAAAGTCTAGACATTTCCCAAAAATGTATACATGTATTTGTTATCATAGCTTTGGCATCTTCGCTAGAATCTAAAATAACGTTTTCGCAAAACATGAGTTTGTGTGAAGTGTGAAAGTGAAGAGGTTTGTTTTTTATATGATCTAAGTGTTATTGACCAAATGGCCTGCAACCAGAATACTCTTGGGATGTGGGTGGTGATTTAGTCGTCTGGAACGATTCTATTATTAATGAACAACAAATTAAATCATCTTGCTTTGGCAGTCATTGATAGTGTTGTATTCATCTCTCTGTCTCTCTGCAGCTGTACTTTGTGTATTGGGACATGTCCCGCTGTCTGAGGGCACTGACTGAAACTTTAGAGGAGCGCAGCTTCGTGGCGAATGACACCCAGGTGATTGAGTCGAATACATCTGTCCCTCTGTTTGTTCTCCTCCTGTTTTATCGATTTTTTATCGATGTTAGTCCTTCCTCAAAATCAATAGTAACATAATTCTAGCTACTGTTGAAAGGATATTTATTTCTATATCTTCTGACAAACAGAAGTTTAATCATTGAAGGTTAGCATCACATTTCATAGCTTCGCAGAGTGGAAGAAGTTTTAAAAACAATCAATGTTTCACCAGAATAAACTCAAGAGGAAACTGTCGCATCTGGTCCTTGTGACCGAGGAAACGGCGGTTGACCCCAAGGTTGGAGGGTCAGATGGGAAGCAGGACTCAGATGAACAGAGGCCTCTGCTGAGACACGAGGGCATGGGCTGCAGTACTTCATCAAGCCAGAAGGACGGCGCCAAAATCACCACCAACTACAGCCTCATCCCTGATGCGTCGTTACCTGCTCAGGTAAAGAGACATGATGCTGCAAGACGAGACACTGAGGGAATTTATATTAGAGTTTGACTGATACATCAGCAGAATTGTTTTATTATGTATACATAATGTATACTCCTCTACTTGTGAGTGTCTGAAGTTTGCTCTTTTATAGTTCAAGGAATACTTGAATATATAATACTTGATCCCAAAAGGATCATTGGTATATCAATTACTTACTCCGTAAGAGAAAAGTCTTGGTGAATTGAAATAAATGGGGGCCGTTTTAAAAGCAGCAAAACTATATCAAAACATCCGTTTACAAACTCTCACACAGTATAATAGTGATATATAGTAAGTCTCATGTATCCAGTTGTATGCTCACTACTTTCCAACCTTACTATTTAAAACACTTTTTTCTTCAAGAATTCAAGGCAACATGGGTTGAGTGATTGATATACAAATGATCATTAATGTAATGTATTACTGAGGTATAAATGTCTCATTCTCGGGGTGAAAGCAGGTTACTACAACTTCTAAGTGTTCATGTACTTCTTTGCAGACTAAAGCCTACCAGCTTCTGATGACCTACAGTGCAGCTTATGTGAAGCTGCTGGTGTCTGAGAGGCTCTCAGGGCCGACACACCACAGCCAACGCTCCCGGAGGAATCACTGCACCAACGCACCTCTGTGCCTCTGCCAGTACATCATAAAGAAGATCCTTCGATAACCAGTGTCAAACCAGGAACCTGGTATACGGAGCTGGTGGACCTCACTCTTTTTGCTTTGCACCCATGGCCTTGAACAGACAGACTGATATGTAGGAGCATTTCCTCGGGAGCAAATGTGGATTTTGTTGTTTTGATCAAATGAACAACCTGTTTGGAGCTCCACACTTCATTTCTCTTTTTAAGTGTGTTTGCACCACCTGAATTCTCGTTCACTTTGTCCCAACAATTTCTGCACTGTGCCAAACACTGCCTGATCCAGCTGCTGTAAAACAATACTTGCACTCCTGTATGCATGACACTCACAGCCTTAGTTACTGCTGTTTAAAATATTTGCACAAATAATAAAGAATCTTGTGATTGGTTTGCAGTAGATTCTATAGTATTTGTCTTTGTGTTTGAGCTGAAGGCAGTGGTGGAAAGTAACTCTGGTACAATTTTAAAGTAAAATATCTGAATACTTCTTGCACCACTGTCACTGAAAGAGTGGTACCCAAACTAATGTTTGGGCCCATCCAAATTGTCACAAGATAAATCTGAAGTCTTGTGAGAAAATTGATGGTGTTGGAAAGAAAACATACATATCAATGTTTGGACTTTTCTCTAATCTGTGAATTAAACATAATACTTGTATCTCTTTGGGCCTCAAACTGCTGACAACTCATAGATGTGACAAGAGGCGCCGACTACACTTTATGTAAAAGGTCACAATAGTGTAAGTAGTATAAATAAAAAAATACTCAAGTAAAGTATATTTTTGTTTAGGAACCATTTTCATGTTTCAGTTGTGAAGTGACTATCATCTAATGTATATATTTAGGTAGTTTAATCTGTAACAATGCATCATATTTTATTAACGGATCACCTTTTGTGTGTAAAATATAAATATGCAAACTAAAAAGTACAATATTTGCCTCTGATATTTAGTAAAGTGGAAGTGTTGAGTAAATTGCTTTAGTAAAGTATTTTAAAAATGCAATTAAGTACCATACTGACCATACTACAGTAAATGTACTTACTTCCATTGAACCACTGGACTATTTTTGCATTGTTGTATTGGCACTATGTCTCCAACTACTGCTTGAAGGGTTGACAAGTGATGTGTTGACGAACACAATACAAGCATGAAGGGAGAGAGAGAAATCTCCCTTGATGCAGCT
Organism: Cottoperca gobio; assembly: GCF_900634415.1. NCBI lineage: Eukaryota > Metazoa > Chordata > Actinopteri > Perciformes > Bovichtidae > Cottoperca > Cottoperca gobio. Next base: position 9,787,048 of record NC_041365.1, on the reverse strand, counting down.
GTGTAATGATGCTGAAAGCAGGTTAACACGAATCATTGGCTTTAGTTTCATGGCTATATTCCCTCAAATGTGGGCAACAGAAGCGGAACCAGTGTGTGTTTTTCGTGTTTTCACACCTTTGGTTTCATGTGTGAAGGTGGATTAGATATCTTTGCATTTGTGTATGCAGCATGCTACAGGTTTCTCATATGTTACCAGCAATTACCCATCAGTCCCGGTGCTGTGGCTGAGATGACAGCCCAGCGAGAGAGCTGCAGGATGACACAAACACACAGCGAGACAGACAGCGTGGCTGACCCAGGAGAAGCTGGGATTGTGTGATGGAGGAGAGAGGAGTGCAGCGTGAGGCCAAGTTAAACGCTCTCAGAGACGCTGGCTGTCCTCGGGAGGCTAAATGGCCATCTGTGATTGTGCACACACAGGCTGGCTCAGCTCCCACCTTTAGTTTCTCCCTCAAACCTCTTTTCTATTGGCAGGATTGTTTGGGCCAGCACCTTATCACAGATATAATTTAAAGCCGCTATATAAAACAAATGTACTTAGTCCACTGCCTGGCTCTCTTTTGTATTACACATTTTACTTAAAGGTCCTACAGGGAGTTTTTAACTAGTTATGAAACAGTCATCTTCTCCGGTTCCAATTCCCCCACAAAATTAGACGAAACCAGAAGAGCCTATGTTTACATTTTCCCTGGCAAAGTTTCGCAGTCAGCAGTGCATTAGCCAGTTAAAAGGAACGAGGAGGAGATTTAAATTTGTTTTACGTTATTTTTGTGGTTATGGCTGATACTGGAAAAGGATCAGCAAAGAGACACTTTGTCTAATGTATTAGCTGTCTTTGTCACACAAAGCTTTCTGTGATTATGAGCATGATGACCAACATGCACAATGCAAACAGCTGTGTTTAAAAATTAAAACCAGTAGGCCTATGAAAAGAAGTTGTGTCTTTCTTTCACTCACTTCCAAAACAAATGCACACACTAGCCAGATCCTGGTCTTTGCGATGCGGTGTTCAAATCACTACCGCTTCTGCGGCACATTTAACACAAAATGAAAGTTCCTTGTAGCTACTTAACAAAAGTAAAATATCTGAGTATCCACAAATTGTCGACCTCATGGTGGCGCTAGAGGAAACATCAGGCGTTCACTGTGAGTCATTAGGATTTATCCTCTGGGGACCATGAATGTCCTCACAAAATTTAACAGCAACCCATCCAATAGTTGTTGAGATATTTAAGTCTGGACCAAAGTAGTGGACCAACATGACAGACCAATGCTGCCTATTATTTATATATATAATATTTATTTGGCTCAGATGATGCATAAAAAACAAATGCCACCATAATGTAGAAAAAAATGAGCTGCTGTAAAACACAGTGTGATTAAACAGAAAACAGTGAGAGATACTGTAGTTCATGTTCTGACAGAGGAAGAAAAAGAGAGACGGAGAGGGAGAAACCGGGGCAACTATAAATAGCACCTCAGTGATGAGGGGAGAGAGGAAAGGCCACAGAGACTCTGAGAGGATGGAGAGACACCGAGAGGGGAAAAACAGACCGGCAGAATGACACACCGCCGTCACCAACGTAACGTTCACAACCCAAAAATTATTCTTTTATTCATTATTCAAACAACTGAAGTCAGAAACAACCAACGCATGTGCAACACAGACATGAACATAATTAGAATAATAAACCCCAAGAGAACCACATGTACACAGGTCATTTTTGGCTCTTTGAAACAAGCAACCCATCGCATTTACAGGATCAAAAAAATAAAAATAAAATGAAGAACACATCTCCCTGCTGTGTAATAAACAGCTATGTTGAGTCACATCAGAAAGCACACAGGGAGATGAAGCCTAGCGCTGTATAAACTAGATATGCTAGAAGTGACTCTGTAGACACACACTCACTGCCAGAGCCCTCTGTACAATAATAATACTAAACAATACTGTGCTTCATTTACTCTATTAACACTGAACTATCACTGAGTCAATCACATAAGGACAGGGCCTGTATTTATCAAACGGCTAAAAGTGATGAAAAAGTGACATTTTTCAATCGATCTTCTCATCTAACGCTCGGCAATAAGCATATTTCCCACAATGTAAAACAATTGATAAAAGCAATTTTATAAAAAATTCTTATCATTTTAAATGCTCTTAAATGTAAAACAGTTCAACTGTACGATCCTAGATAAATATCATCAGTCGTTATGAATAATAATAATTCAGTATTTATTAAATCATGTTTTGGCAGAAAAACTCTTTTACTCACAGAGAAAACTGGATGGAGGATCTTTTTTTGGGTGAGACCAAAGATAATTTTCCTGCCTCGGCTTTATAATAAAGTTTATTCTATTCTAAACTATTTTCGCTTTTAAATATAAAACAATAAGGCAGTTGTTGGGTAAATCCTGGTCTCTGAGCATACAGATAAATGTTTATTATATTCATTTATTATACATGTGATCAAGTAAAAGTTACTCGCTGTAAATAGCAGGAAGTCACTTCACAAATGTGTCTTTTTTTACTACTAAGTTGGCTTTTAGGAGCATTATTAAGTATATTTTTAAGAAGTTTGATAAATACATGCCCAAATGTACTTAATATTACACATTAGTGATAATCAAATGCAATGCAGTTGCCAATAATAATAATTATAGTAATAACAATAATAATATAAACCACAGAATAAACTGTATTTTTACTGTCTCTATTTGTGTTCATGTTAACAAACATGATTTTTAATATCGCTGTATAACTCTTTTAAAAATAGCATCATCATGAGGACCAACAGAGGGGGAGCAGAAGGGAAATATTAATAGGTCCAATAACTCATGTGTACAGGAGAAAGATAGAACAGAGAGGGGAAAGATTTCAAAGAGCGGAAAGTGCTACAATACAGTATAGGCATTAAAATGTTCTCTCTCTCCTATTGGAAACATTCATTTTCAGTTAATCCCATAACTCCAGAAACCTCATATGATAGTTGATACAGTAACGTTACGGCCATGTTGGCTCTTATAAACAACAGCACACCTGCTGCTACATTATGGAGACCGTACTCATATATGAAATGAACCCTGACTCGCTTTGTTACAACAGTGAAACAACGTTATAGGAGCTCACAGCCGTACATCTAGCCTCGATATTTAAGACAAATGGAAACAAACTGAGGATGACATGCAGGGTTGTGTTGCCTCGTAAGTCTAACGTTGCACTAAAGTTTCACACACAGTGTCTGAGAGACTAAATAGATAATAGAGATATTTGTGCAACACAAAATAGGCCAATACACTTCTAAAATACTTGCGAAAACAATATTTGTAAACCTAAGATTCAAATACTTATCATCTAAATTGTCCCCTTTTCTTGTTTTGACAGTAGCTTGTTTGAAAAGAGTACTGTACCACACACATTTTAGGAAATATTCATCAACAGCTGGGAGACGAGTTATTATTGCACTTGATGCCCCATTAGCTTAAATTTATATTTATCATGCACTATAAAAACTATGAATGTAAGCAGCTGCGCCGTCTCATCTGGTTACTACAAAGTGCATCATCATCAGAAATTTAAGCCAATTTCAAAGTATCATATAGCTGCAACAAACTAGTGATATACTGTAAATTATAGCAGACAAAGTTGATGCATGGGTAGATATCGAATAAATAACAGATTTTAAATGAATCAACAAACATATAATTCATAAGTTATGTATCATCTCATCCAGCTAAAATGTCCATGTAACATACAAACAACCAATCTCAAATAAATACTCTGTGTTTGGTTACATTAGACGCTCTGTCAGTCCCGTCTCCATTTGGTGTGTTAAATGTGTATTGATCACCCCCTCTAACACTTTCAATCAGTTTGACAACAGCAATAATACCACTCTGCAAATCAACACTGCTTCAACATGGCACTTTTTTTTAAAGAAGAAAACACATGTACTTGTAAGACTAAAATGTGCATTTAACTACCCTAAAAATAACTCTGCGTGGGCCAATTTAGTAGATTTAGTTGTTGGAATATCCTCTCATCTACCTAACATCATCCGAATGAATTAATAAGCGTCAAATGAGATGTTAATACAAGGAGTTTTGTTTCCCTCTTGCAGCTCATATCTGAGTGTAAATATTAAGCGGCCGCTGTGCTAACAGCAATACTGGGCCTCATTTGACAGCTGCTTGTATTTGGCGTTTGAACATCAGCTGTGATTAGTTGTTTTTGGTTGTGTGTTTGATGGCAGCAGGTTAGGTCAGAGCTGTGTGTGGGCCAGCAATGCAGTAGCAGTTTGTTTGCATTCTCAGTGCTCCTATTCCCTCCAAACGCTTGAGAGTAGTTAGCTATATATATGCCATGATTTCCATCCGTCTGACACTGCGGTGGAGTTACGGCTCCCATTCATCGTCGTGGTGCTGCGAGGCGATGATGACGACCACGGTGAGGATGGTGCACAGCACAATGGAGGCGATGCCAACAGCCAGGCTGATGAAGGAGAAGTTGCGAGCCTCGCGGGAGGCTATTTCCGCCGTCACCATGTCCCCTCTGGCTATCGCCGTGCGCACCTAAGTGATGCAGAAGGGAGGGGACGGGTGTGTGGGAGAGAGGAGAAATTAGAATTATGTAACAAGAAGATACACGAGTGGGAGCAGGAGAGTCTAAAGCACCATGAATAGATCGATTTCACTGCAGCACAGCCTGAATGTGCAGAAAGAGGCCACTCCACACAACATTAACACACCATAACAACATATACAGCTCAGACCAGTGGGTCCATGCCTTGTCAGCTCAACTTAACTCAAAGCCAGCTGAGCAGGCCCAGAGGAAAAAATCCATTCTATCCCGACAATGGTGCAGTTACGTAATGTGAACTGTTGTGTGCATGTTGGTCAACACAGTCTGCCGTTACAGAGGAAAACAACTGGCATCATGAGGTATGAGAGCCACCAGACTTACATTTACATTTCTCACATCACGCTCAACTTAACTTGACCAAGATACCAAACTGGGCCTTTTAACGCAGAGATCGTATTATGAAGACGACATCGCTGAAAGTAGGCTATGAATTTTAGGTGTAATGGTTGCGCACTGACCCAAGATAAATTCTCTTTAGATGTGTAATATAAATCATGCGGGGAAAGTTTCCTTCTGCTGTTGGCCATTTATTTCTAGTTGTGCATAATTTAAAAGTATTGAAAACATACGCGGTCAGCATTTGTAATTTTGTCACTGTTCGGGAGGGGCCGGAGAGTAGCTGGACTAAACTTTCAAATCCAAGCAGACATACAAGCTAATTTTGACCATGAAAAGCAGGGCGTCTTTACACAGAGCAAGATCCAGATCCACAATGCATTGCAGCTCTTCAGACTGTTAAACTTCTGTTTAAATAATTAACCGTTGGATCAAGTAATTACATATGATGCAGAGTGACGTTTCGGTACTGTTAAGAGAGAAAGTGTGGAAGCTCCCATATATACTGTACTGTAGAAAGCATACACTAAAATATTGAATCATTTTAATTAGCCTTAAAATAAAACTGGAAAATATTTAATTGAGACATTTTAATTCATATTTGTGATTGCAAAGAAGACACGTTGTTCGTTTTTACTTCAATGTGAATAGTCTGCTGGTAATGGCATACTTTTAGATACTGCCTACTAAATTTAATTTAGTAGTACTCATTGACTTCTATACAATCTTCTGTAACTTCTGTAAAATGACTCTGGGATGCATTAACATGACAAAGTCTCCCTGGTGATAGTATGTTATTAAAGCTCACAGATCAAAAGATATGATGAAGTGGCATTACCTGCACTGCTTTGATGATTGCAATGATGCCCGTTGGCCAGAAACAGCAGATGGTGGTGAGCACGGCGATGGGCAGGTAGTCGTGTGGCGGTCGACGGTCCATTAGGGTGATGCTGGGATGCATTTGCATGGGATGAATCTGGCCCGGTGGGATCCCTGGGTGGCCTCCCCCGGCTGGCATGTAGGGTTGTCCCTGAGCAGGGGGAGAGAAGAAGACAGAGAGTAAGTATGAGTGCTCTTTAAAAACAGTAGAGCAGCTTACAAAGCACTTTCTACTGAAAAGACACAGGAACAAGGTGTCAAAGAGGAGGACAGCTGGAGGAGTCCAGTCTTTGTTGCATGTATTGAAAAGTTGTGTATGTTGTAGTTTCATCAGAAGCGTTTAAAATGTTGGAAATGTTTAAAAACCTATGATTGATTTGTGAGATTGCAGCTAGCCTGCAAGATGATACAATGCAGTTTGTTCTACCTACTCTTCTGTAGTCCTGTCCGCACACAAACAAAAAATATATATGGGATTTTAAATATTTACTTTTATTAAATGAGACTGGTGAGATGGAGAAGATTAGACTCCAGCGCTTGTTTTCAATTCAGTGCACTAGGTGGTGAGAAAATAAATCACTTTTAGTGCCTTGATGACTCACAATCATTTATGGGCCTAATTTCCCCACTTGCAGTTTCCTTCAGGGGGTGGTGTGAATAGTTTTATCTACTGTGTAAAAATCTGCAGCGATAGTTCAAAAGTATTGTACAAAATGAATAGATAAATAAAAGGCACAAAGGCACTTATTATTATAGCAAAGCATCGACCCTCAGGTTGGAAACCGCTGATCTTGAGGACATTATTGCGCGTTACCAGCCAGAAAACTGCCCAATGAGGCAATAAATGCACAAAGAGCATAAAAGAATATGAACCACACATGACAGCACATGATGTAACATAAAACATGGGCATCATTAAAAGGCCATAAAAAGCATCATTTGGGAAGTCGATAAAGGACACCAGGTGCAAGTTCAAAAGGGTGCCGAACTCAGACCATGTGATCAGAGTTTATTAAGTAGCTAAATGCTGGGTGGGGACAAAGGATGTGATGCTTCTTTTAGTTCACATCGTGGACATGATATAGTCTACCTTTGTCCTAGATACAAGTGCATATTCAGGCCTTACAGGGTGCAGTGGATCTGCTATCATCTTGTAAACTGAATTCATGGTGTACTGGTGTGTCATGTAACACATTGGTTCCCCAATTATCTTGCCACCCAGTAGTTGTTCTTGTTTTTTACAGACTGATCAAAAAGCCTGGTGCTCAGACACAAACAATCTTTAATGCACATTTAATAGAGACAAGTAATGCAGATTAGCTGAGCCTATAAATGCAATGATATGTCGAATAAATCAAATCAAATTTATTTGTATAGCCCAATATCACAAATTATACATTTGTCTCAGTGTGCTTTACAGACTGTACAGGTTACGACACCCTCTGTCCTTAGACCCTCGCATCGCACAAGGAAAAACTTCCTAAAAGAAACCCCATAATTAAAGGGGGAAAAATGGAAGAAACCTCAGGGAGAGCAACTGAGGAGGGATCCCTCTCCCAGGACGGACAGACGTGCAATAGATGTCGTATGTACAGGATAAACAACATAGTACAAATACAACATTTGACAGAAATTATGTTGTGTTGAAAAAGAGAAAGTTTGGATGAATCCAGGAAAATGTCAAAAAGGCTTCCCGGTGTCCAGCAGGACCAGGGCAGCAGGCGCAGCCACGATTCATGATCCTGACGTAAACTTTATCAGTGGCAACCTGCCACATGAGACACAGAAACTCCAGGGATGATACCCCAGGATGCTGTGTTAGTAACATACATTTACATAAATGCATACAGATAGAGGGAGGTGTCCCCCTGTAGTTTAAGCCTATAGCAGCATAACTAGGGGCTGATCCAGGGCAAACCTGAGCCAGCCCTAACTATAAGCTTTATCAAAAAGGAAAGTCTTTAGCCTACTCTTAAATGTGGAGAGTGTGTCTGTCCTCCCGAACACAAACTGGAAGCTGGTTCCACTGGAGAGGAGCTTGATAGCTGAAGGCTCTGGCTCCCATTGTACTCTTAGAGACTCTAGGAACTACAAGTAAACCTGCAGTCTGGGAGCGCAATGCTCTAGTTGGTTTATAAGGTACTATGAGATCTTTAAGATATGCTGGAGCCTGACCATTAATTGATTTGTAAATTAGGAGAAGGATTTTGAATTCTATTCTGTATTTTACCGGGAGCCAGTGCAGAGCAGCTAATACAGGAGTAATATGATCCCGTTTCCTTGTTCTTGTCAATACACGTGCCACTGCACTGAAGAGTCTTAAGCGACTTTTTGGGACAACCTGATAACAATGAGTTGCAGTAATCCAGCCTTGAAGTAACAAATGCATGGACTAGCTTTTCTGCATCATTTTGAGACAGGATGCATCTTATTTTTGCAATGTTACGTAGATGAAAGAAGGCAGTCCTTGAGATTTGTTTTATGTGGGAGTTAGAAGGCAGATCCTGATCAAAGATGACGCCAAGATTCATTACAGTGGTGCTGGAGGCCAAATTAATGCCATCCGGAGCTTCTATGTCATTAGAAAATGTGTTTCGGAGGTATTAATTAAGGGTAAAACTTCTTTAAACAGTTTAGTTGGAATCGGGTCTAAAAGACACGTTGATGGCTTGCCTTAGACGATGAGATTGTTGAAGTTAGTTGGTTAAGGTTGATTGGAGTAAAATTGTCTAGATATATTTCAGGAGTTACAGATGTTTTTGAAGTTCCGGAGGTTGAAGTTAAGTCATTACCAATTGAGGGCAGGAGGAGATTAATTTTGTCTCTAATAATTATAATTTTATCGTTAAAGAAGCTCATGAAGTCGTCACTACTGAGAGATATAGGAATAGAAGGCTCTGTAGAGCTGTGGCTCTCTAGTCAGCCTGGCTACAGTGCTGAAAAGAAACCTGGGGTTGTTCTTATTTTCTTCTATTAAGGAAGAGTAATAAGCTGCTCTGGCATTACGGAGAGCCTTCTTATACGTTTTAAGATGATATAACCAGACTAAACGAGATTCTTCCAATTTAGTGGAACACCATTTACTTTCAAGATTTCTCAACTTTTGTTTTAGTTTGCAGATTTGTAAATTATGCCATGGAGCTTTCTTTTTCTGTTTTATGATCTTCTTCTTTAGCGACAGAGTCGAGTGTTATTCGCAGTGAGGCTGCAGAGATATCAACAAGATGATTAATTTGGGAGGGACTACAGTTAGCATTGGAGTCCTCTGTTATATTGATATTGAGTCCTGGTATTGAATTAAGTGCTGATGGAATCACTTTCTTAAATTTAGTCACAGCACTTTCAGATAGACATCGAGCGTAGGATATTTTTCCTACTGGCTTGTAGTCCAGTAACAGGACTTCAAAAGTTATTAAAAAATGGTCTGATAAAAGACGATTATGTGGACATACTGATAAACTTTCAATTTCAACACCATATCCCAGAACAAGGTCCAGAGTGTGGTTTAAACAGTGAGTTGGTTCATGTACATTCTGACTGAACCCAATTGAATCTAATATTGAGATAAATGCATTATTAACGCTGTCACTATCAACATCCACATGAATATTAAAGTCACCTACAATAATTACTTTATCTGTTTTAAGGACTAAACTTGATAAAAATTCTGAGAATTCAGATAGAAATTCAGAATACGGACCAGGAGGGCGGTACACAGTAACAAATAAAACTGGCTTTATTGTTTTCCATGTTGGGTTTGGGTTAAAAGAGTTATAGTTTAGTTTAGGCTTAGGATTGATCAAGAGGTTTGAGTCAAATATGGCCGCAACTCCACCTCTTCGGCCAGTACCTCGAGGAATGTGAGTATTAATATGATCAGGTGGAGTGGATTCATTTAGACTGACATATTCTTCATGTCTCAGCCAGGTTTCAGTGAGACAAAATAAATAAATCTTATTATTTGATATTAAATCATTTACCAATCCAGCTTTCGTTGATAAAGATCTGATGTTTAAGAGCCCACATTTAATTTTTGATTTAGTTGCACTTTTGCAGTGGTGGTGTTTATTTTAATTAGGTTTTCATGTATAACTCCTCTTCTGTTAACCATAGATTTGATTCATTTCAGTGGTCGTGGGGCAGACACAGTCACTATGGGGATTTGAGTGGGTGACTGCCCGGAAAGAAGCACAGAATAGTGTGTAAGACTGCAACTCTGTCTCCTGGTCTCAACTCTGGGTTTTCATGGATTAGGTCCACTAATAAACTTTGTAATATTATTGAATATGAGATCCGCTCCATCCAAAGTAGGATGGATGCCATCACTCCTAATCAGACCAGGTCTTCCCCAGAAAGTCCGCCAATTGTCTGAGTCTGAATTGAATAAGTCTATAGAGTTAATATTCTACTGGCTGCGTATGTTTGTCCTTAATATTTTCAACATCAACCACATAAGCTGTTACAAACATTGCTGCAAACATTTTCTGAGTTTTTGAGTATTTTCTCACAACTGTATTGTATCTGTATTTTGATTGGGAAGCCTTTAAACCTCCCCAACTACTGCCGTGTGAGGCACTGATCTGTGACTTTGTCCTGTAATATCGCTGCTAAATGCTTTAAAATACTTTATAATGCCACTAAAGCTAGTTTTTAAATGTATTCTCTAAAGGTGACTAAAGTTTGCTGGTAATTAAGACCTATAAAACATTTCATATATATTTCAGACACTTATGAATCATTGTCTGAAGCACACTGTAACTGTTATCGCGTCACTTCCGGTTTCTACTACGTTTGTGTTGCTGGTAACGTACTCCAGCTGCTCAATTCATTTTGTTATATTCTTGATCACATCGGCTAACTACCTGTCAGTTATCTAAACCTAAACGTGTACTCCTTAAGCACTTACAACTCTCTCCTTATCCTTCTTTTCTTAGCGACTCTCGCCTAATCCTCAGTTGTTTACACTCCTTTCGGCTCTGCTAACGTTAGCTACTGTAGCTTGGCAGCTAGCGATGGCATCTCTCTTTCTTTTCTGCTCTGTTGGGCCAGAGAATTGAATGACTTTCTGCCGAACTCCTGGTCTGATTAGCAGTGACGACATCCATCCTACTTTGGATGGAGCGGATCTCATATCTACTAATATTACAAAGTTTATTAGTGGACCTAATCCATGAAAACCCGGAGTTGAGACCACTCAAATCCCCATAATGACTGTGTCTGCCCCACGACCACTGAGAATGAATCAAATCAATGTTAAACAGAGTTATACAAAAAAAAACTAATATAAATTAACACCTCCGCTGCTAAAGTGCAACTAAGTAGAACAATTAAATGTGGGCTCTTAAACATCAGATCTTTGTCATCTAAAGCTGGACTAGTAAATCATTTAATATCAGATAAGATTTATTCCACTTCGCCTCGACATAATAATACTCACGTTCCTCGAGGCACAGGCCGAGGAAGTGGAGTTGCAGACTCAAGCTTATTAATCAATCCTAAACCTAAAAGCATTGTTCTTACGCTTTCAAACCCAACATGGAAAACAATAAAGCCAATTTTATTTCTTATACTGTTCTGAATTCTCAGAATTTAGTCCTTAAAACAGATAAGGTAATTATCGTAGGTGACTTTAATATTCATGTGGATATCGATAACGACAGCCTTAATAACGCGTTTATCTCATTAGATTCAATTGGGTTCAGTCAGAATGTACATAAACCAACTCACCGTTTAAACCACACCCTGGACCTTGCAAAAAGTCCAGTGTTGAATTAACTCCCAGAGTTGAATTCAACACTTTTTCAGGGTTTACATTCTCACCCACTTGCCAACACTGAAAGAAGCCACACCATCAGCTGATCACCTCCACAGGTACTCATCCATGTTAGAAGCACTGCATGGTGAGTTTTGGAGGCGATTTCAAGACTTTAAAACAGTTGAGAATGAAATGCACATGATTTTTCTCCATTTACATGCAATGTGGATGATGCACCCAGTGATGTTCAGCTTGAACTAATTGACCTGCAGTCTGACACACTTCTGTCAGAGCACTTTATGTCAGTCTCACTGCCTGAGTTTTACTCTTTCCACACATGAGGAGACATGCTCAGAAGATTCTGGTCCTCTTTGGATCTACCTACATATGTGAACAGACATTCTCAGTGATGAAGTTCAACAAATCCAGATACAGATCATCTATCACTGATGATCACCTGTCAGCTGTCCTGCACATATCCACCTCAGACAACCAGATTCAGATTCAACCAGATTTCAGTGCACTTGTTCAAGCCCAAGACAGACTGGATTCTTCTCACTGAACAAGTAAAGTGAACTGAAAAACATCAAAAGCACTTATTGCTTTTTGTATAAAGTTGATTACTTGCTTATCTTTACATACTGTAAAACACCGATTCATTATTGGTTTGTGAAGAATACTGATGTAATGATTGTTTTTACTGTTTATTACTTCTCTAGGAGTATTTTCCTATTTGACCCACTCCACAATTTCATATATTTATTGGAAGAGAATATCCTTATTCTTTTGATTACCAGTAGCAGCTAATCAAAATATATAATGTACTGCTTTTTACAATGGGAGAAAATGAATATTGAGCAGAATTAAGTTCAATTCATTGTTGATTCGGCCCTCCAACACAGCTCGGGTTTCTCATGTGGCCCCTTGTAAAAATTAATTGTCCACCCCTGGTTTAGACGGCCAAGCTATCCTCTCTATTGGACAACATGTCCCCTCCAGGACACTTTGTCCGCACTGTGCAGCTCCTTCAGCGACCGGCTGCTTCACCCGCGGTGTCTCACGGAGAGATACCGTAGGTCCTTTCTCCCTGCAGCGGTCAGACTGTACAATCACCACGGCCCCTGGTAAACCACCACACCAAGAACAGACTATTCCAACACTGTGTGCAATTATCACTGCCATGTGCACTTTTTATAACTTCTGCAATTATCAGTCATGTGCAATATTCACTCTTACAATTTTTTATCAACGACTTTGTACTTACACTATTGTTACTGTATTTTATTCTATTTAATTGAGTACTCGCCACTTCACTTTCTTGTTCTTTTGCTGTAACACGGTACATTTCCCCGTCGTGGGACTAATAAAGGATTTCTGATTCTGATTCCGATAGAAGAAATAAAATGAAAAGGAACACTTTATTTTACAGGTTTGTAATGTTTCTTATAATGTTCTAATAATTTACTGGAAAGAGCAATGTAGTTTTGTACTTATTATAGGTAGATTGAGAAAGTGTTTAACAGGTCAATTTAACTGGCAACAATGAAGCTTTACTTTTAAGGGAAGTCCTTTGAATATCAATACTTTCAGATACTGCTCTCAGGGCAAAGGCACAGAGTCTTGCACAAAGAAAAACATTTAGAGAAAACAGTTTGTCCCTGTAGCCATAACATATTTTAATTGGTTAGCTTTTTGAAGCCAGATTGCTACCTCAGCACACAAAATGTTATATCTTTAACCTTGATTCAGTCCTCACCATCGAGTTCTTGGAGCTTCTATTAATGTAGCTTATTTTGTGTATTGTGTTTTCATGTAAATATGTTTAATGTGTCCTGTCTGGATGTGATATTATGTGTTTTACTATACCCTTTGAAAAGCAGATTATGCACACGCAAACCAAAAACAAATGTCTGCCTTTTGCAGACAAATAGTAGACAATAAAGTATTTTCTATACAATAACAACCTCAACACAACCAACCGAGATAACAGTCGGTATTTCGATTCCATTATGTATACCAAATGACATGCTTCTTTCCAACAAACATCCTAGTAAATTATTAGGACAGCCTGTAAAAAAAAATGTGTTGGATGGAAAACATATGAACTAGCCGTGATATGAGGTGGAAAGAAATGCAAAGTATATAGAACAGAGACGAGTGTAATTCTGCAGCAGCCTGACGTCCGACCTGTGAAAACTTTAAAACATTTACTTGTCTCTGACTCACCGATGCCATGGGGTAGACAGGTACGTAAGCTGTGCAAGGCTGCAGCTGGAGCGGGTATCCCGGGTGGAGGTATCCTACGGGGGCGTGAGGCATGGTGCCTCCGGGGCCCTGGGTCTGGACCGAGTAGCCCTGCGGGGCCCCCTGCGGGCCCATTGGGCCGCAGTGAAACTGGGTTTCTTGGAGATATCCCTCTGAGCCCGGAGGAGGAGGAGGAGGAGGGTAGTTGGGTTGGGTGCCAGGTGCAGGCTGCATGTTGGGATGTTGGGGCATGTTTGGGTCTTGCGGGCCGGGGAGGTACGGAGGAGGCTGCATGGTCTGACGGCCAGAGTCATCGAGACCTGAAAGATGGAGAAGGAGAATGAGAGAAGATAAGAACGAAGCAGGTAGGAGAGGAATCACAAATAGAAAAGGCAGAGGAAGAAAAGAAAGATGTAAGAGTGAGGGCATGTTATCTAACTCAAGCAGTTACACGTTTGTCCGCATGTTTAATGTAATATGTCTTAAAGAGAAACAATTACACGGACCAAAGCTCCTCGGCAAGATTTCAAACGAAATCCACAAAGAAAGAAAACCTGTGTAGTCTGTGTGCTAATGAAGACAGTGATTGACATTTTCACCTCCAGAGAAAAACGATGTTTATTAACGATTAGAAATGTGGAGAACTTCATCTGATGGTCTGTCTATCGGAGGCATCTTTCTGCTTTTGAACATTTCATCTTCACGCCTCTGCTCCCTTTGTGTTTGTTTAACATTAAAAATGACTGATGGGGTTTTGTGTTTTCACAACAGGGAAGTGGCAGAGGTACAGGGTGATCCAGATTGACAGGAACATGAGGAGGGAGGACGAAGAGAAGATGGAGATAGATGGAGTTGAGGAGGGAGAAGGAAGGATGTGATGGACGGAGGAAGGAGAGCAGAGCAGCTGAGTGATGAGGGATGACGACTTGTGCTCGGGGACGGGCTTTACATAACAGTCCCCGACTCTGTCACAAGCAGGAAGCGGACCAGAAACAGACAAGAGGGAAAAAGAAGCGAGCATGAGGGAAGGGACACCTTTAAAAGGGCATGACGTGACGAGCAGCTTGGCAAACTCGAGAGACAAAACACATGTTGCCGTTTCTCCATTTAAAGGCTGCTGAATCCAAATCAGTCAAGACAGGACTAAACAGAAGAGAGAAGAAGGAAATGGTGGAGTAAAATATCCTAACATTGTCCCAACATTGGCTTTAAACAGCATCTGTGATGCAGCAGGTATTTCCACATCAAAGTTTTGGTTTTTAAAATGATAAATGTTACTAATTTGTTTATGTAAACTTAATTACTTGTATTAGCAGGAAGCTTCTTCTTCTTTCTTTTTTTCTCAATCCAGTGAGCCAGCAGTCACAATGCTATGCATACTGGGACCTAAAAGTAATAGATATATTATTATGTACACCTGTGTTTGACAGGTCAAGTCGATTTTATTCATACTGTGTAAATTTACTTCTTCAGATGGCACTTTGTGTCAACAGTCTATTCAGCTGGGACGAGTAGGAACTTAAATTAGTGCTCTAATTATTCTTAATAATTACATAATAAAGAGTTAGACATTTTGTGGATGGTAAGTAACTAGAAGAAATGTTAAAAAACCTTTGTAATATTTAAGATATCCATTCCTAGTGACAAAATTATACTTGTACCTGTATTAATCCATTCAGGATATTAATACTAATATTAATACTACGGTTTTAACCTGTTTTTGCAGGTGTCATTTATAATATACAGTATATATTTTTATTCAAAGTTTCAGTGGTTAATAGCCCGAGCAAACCCCCTCCCACAACCTGTAACAACAGGAGAGAAAATGGGCAAAGTAATAACCAGAATTAATTTAAAAAATATATATTATTAAAGAAAATAAATAGTAATCAAATAATTCTACATAAAATAAATATGTATAAAAAACAAAGTAAAATAAATAAATCATAGAAGTCTGTTTGCTGTTAGAAGTGGTGGAAAGGTGAGCCCTGAGCGTAGCCATATGCATAAATTTCAACATATTACCAAACCGTCACTCATACAATAATACACAGACACACAACTAATTATGAGGGTAACGTAACACAGTAGTAGGGATGCGCAGAATAAATGGGACGGTATGGGGTAGAAATGTGAAGCCGAAAAATGTAATAAGTACAATACAATTAAAATGGCTTGTGACAACATAGTCAGTGGTAATAATGTGACTCAGTGTGAACACATTGCAGGTGTAATTTCACCCCAGGTTAGATGAGACACAGCTGTCCCAAGAAGGAAAATATCTATTGTTTATTGTTGTGCGTTTAATTTGTTGTTTTACGGCCAATTTAACATCAGCCCGAGGGGCAACAGTTGAAAATGAGCCTATTGGCTAACGCTGGAACATTTACAGTGATGCTGATCAATGTGTATTGTCCCTGAGCAAAAGAAATGGAAGCAGCAGGGTGAACCATGACAATAACAAATATTATTTCAAATACATAAAACTGAGCTTTCATTACAACTCAGACATCTGCAAAGTGTCATATCCCTACAGTATTTAAATATTCGGCATCCTCATAAATAAATGTACACTGTAGGCCTGCTGCTGTTCTTTTATTAGCATCAATGATGGATTATGGGCCGCAAAGGAGACAACAGTCAGGTTTACATCCCAAACTGCAGCCTGTAGTCTCCTGTACAGTCTGCCATTTACAGTATCAATGGCAACTTTATGCGTCTCATTATGACCTTTATTCTTTTGTTCTTTACTGGAAAGCTGCAGTTTGAGCTCCATCAGTAGTTGGCGCTTTAACATCCTAAAATAATGGGAGAGAAAACTAGAAAGACGAGACAAAAGGGCATTTTTTTTGTTAGTGCACCAGACGTGTAGGATTATTATTAATCAGGGCTGTTAGACACGCGCAAGTGAAGGCGTGCACGCGCAAAGGACACCCACACTGATATCTATAGTCAGGAGAGATGTAGCCTACGTAGGCTTGTGCGTAACGATAATGAGACACAAAGAAAATGAAAAATAACAATAACCCCATAATAAATTGTTAAGTAGCCGGTTATATCAATGTTTTAAAAAGTAATTACATTTTTAAGCAGATAATGAATAAAATGACCTACCAGATATATATATATATATATATATATATATATATATATATATATATAATCACACAAATCTGATAATGTCAGTTTAAGCTCTCAATTGAGCACCATGGATATATTATGAGGCCCTATGGAGCTTTTTCCTCCCCAGGCTGCACCCACACAGCGGTGCATCATCCTAAAGAAACAGCGTTGGGCAGATAAATAGCTCAGATGTTGACAACAGGGGGGGGGGGGGGGGGGGGAGTTGTCTGGCCAGCTTGATATGTATCCGCGGATCAAACAAAACGATGTGCATTAAACAAAATTCTCATAAGGGGTTATTAAGAAGAAGTGCCTCAATTAGGCTATTAAACATACGGAATTCAACACAGTTAAAACATCTCACCGTGTTTTTCCGACGACATGCCTTCCGATCTTCCGTCCTCCTCCTTTGATGTATTTTTACTCCAAGCTGGGGGTGAAAAAAAAACCCTCCTTTCGTTTCCAATGATGCAGACTTTCACTCCAAACAACCCATCCTCAAGATGTCTTCATTTTAAAAACACTCACGGGTTGTTGTTTTTTTAAATAACTTCAAGTGTTTTTTTTTAAAATATAAAGTAAAGCCAATTCTCTCCCCGCGCACAGTGCACCTCCTCTCCTCTCTCTCTGTGCGGCCGGTAGTCTAATAAGGTTTCTCCACTAACGCGTCGCCGTACATTGAATTAATCAGACACAATGCTATCGTTGTCTTAAAGCGACAGCCCAGATTGCAAAACTGCACACGCATTGTGCTGGAGCATCCCATCACAGCTCAACAAGGAGCCAGGATTTCTTCCCTTGTGTGATATTTCACCACCTCAGTTTCCCCCTCATGCATGTTGTTCTCCTCAGATGGCAGATTGTACCTTGAGCACGTGTTTACAGGATGTCAGAAAAGGCAGGAAAATACACTGGATGTGATGCATGCAGCGAAAACACTTTCCAACAACATCTATTATTTTTAATGTCTACAAATATGAGATGAAGACATTTCTTTTTGTAATACAGATTTTGTTTTATTGCTGTACAATAATTTACAATCCAGATTTCATTCCTACAGTCTGTACTTTGGTCTGTTGGTTAAAAGCATTCCCTTCTTTATGGTTAGGAATTTTTATGTAAACATTTTGTAGGCACATACAGGACTTTTTGTTAACATAAACCATCACTTTGCCTCGCCCACATGTATCTGCATCTTTCTCACACCTTTCACACAAAGAAACACTTGGCTGCCGGCAGATCTCTCGTCCAACCTCCTTCTTCTCAGTGGGTGTAGAGGGAGGCGGTGAAGACGATGTCCCTGCGGATGGCCAGAGAGGCCTTCTCCATTTTGCTCCCCAGAACGGAGTCTCCCACGATGCGGGCGGCCTGTCGCACCTCCTTCAGCACCTCGTCCAGGCGCTGGATGCACCGGACCACCGTGCCCTCCTGGACGTCGGTCAGCTGGGCGATCTCTGCGAACGGCTGTGATGGCACGGCAGGAGGGTGAGACAGGAGGAGGGTGAGACGTGACATGGTGACATGGTGACATGGTGCAACACAAGCAGGAAAAGAGTTGTGCAGATGAGGAGATACAATTCTGAAGTATACATCCAGAAGTAAGCTTTCTTTCTAAATATGTCTTTATGTCAAATCTGCTGCAAAGTATTTTAAACAATAACACAATTTAGGTTAATAATAAATAAATAGACAGCTTAAACTCAAGTTTTGAGATTTTAATATATCAACTTGAGAAATTAATCAGAAGATTATTTGATAATAAAAACAGCCGGTTTAACGGCGGCTCCTCCGCGAAGCACTCTTCGCTCTATACTCGACACATTTTAAAAAGTGTTGTCCTGATTAGTCACGTGGACACAAAAACATGGAGAAACATAGGAAAATAGAGTCCAGGGTGAAAAATACCAAAGTGACACTTTAACATGAATTTATTCTCATCTAGATACAGATTGCATGTTAATACCAGTTGCCTAACTTCAGTGGATCATAACATATTGGGGATGGAATTAATCTGCGGAGGCCAGAAAACAAACTTTTCTAAGGATGTCATTTATGAGGCACGACAAAGACAGATAGATACACACGCACACACTGACCGAACACATGATCTCCCCACAGACTTAAACCTGGCAAAGATAACAAGGAGTGACCCCTCACCATGCCTCTGGCCCAGCAATACACCACCTCAGTCAGGCCAAACTTGAACTGGCCAACAAACTCCTCAGCTGTCTGTGGTATATCACATTCCCTCTGCAGCTCTCCAATACGCTTGGCCACTGACAGCACCCGATCGATGCCCTGAAGAAAAAGACAAAGAGACAGAGAGAGAGACAGAGAGAGAGAGAGAGAGAGAGAACAGATGGACAAAAGTAAGTTAAGCCTGAAAGAGATTTTACAAGCAGCCCTTAAATGCATCGTTCTTTCACGTCTTGGTGATGTTCAAGAAATCTGTTCAACAAAATGTACCGTGGCGCGACTGCTCCTTCTATCGCAGGGCTACAGAGCACTGGTCATCACTAATTCAGCACCTCATAAAGCACTTTCATGTAACAGGGGCTGTTCGCAACACACACTGACACAGCAGAGGCAAACTTTGACAGAGACAGACGAGTGTATTAATAAGTGAGAGAGTGAATGGGATGAGTCAGGTGAAGTGTCCTTATTGTCCTTTCTGCAGGGAGAGAATGTACAATATAATATAATATTATAGTGTGCCCGAGTGAGTGTGTGTGTGTGTGTGTGTGTCAGCCAGAGGAGGCAAAGTTTGAACAGTATGTGACTATACACACACACACCACGAGTGTCACTTTAATATCTGTGATTTTCATGAGATGTAGCAAGAAATGCTTCGTTCCTCCTTACCTCCTGCAGTGTGTTGGTGATGTGCGGCTCCACCTGTGTCTTCTGTGTGAATATCAAACAGGACAGCAGGGCGGCGCTCTCCTCGGGCGCCAGCGGGCTCAGGACGTTCTCGAACAGCAGCTCGGTCAGCAGCAGCTCGTGGCTGCTGATCTGACAGGCCACGCGGCCTTTCAGCTGCACCGCCCCGCTGCTGTCGACGTACTGGAGGGACTGCAGCACCTGAGGCAGAGCAGCGGGGAAACAAACATTTGAGTGTGTTTGTTCAGGATCAATTAAAGTTAAATACTACTCCTCTATGAAATGAGTGAATTGTTATAATTTTAGTGATCCCGTAACTTCCAGAACCAACATCAATTTTTAATTTGCCCAATACTTTGGTTTATAATAAAATACCTGTAAAACAACTAAAGACATAAATTGAGGTATGACTTTGTTGTAATGTGTAAGCTAATGGCTTAAATTCAAATAATTTAAAAACATAATAAATAAGTACCTCAAAGATAGGACTTGGGTCACAGAATTCAAATTAATTAAAAATAAATCTAACTCAGCGCAGGTAAGTGACCTTATTCTGAAAAATAAAAATGCAAAACAGAAAACGAGCGTTTGATCCAAACCTTGATCCTCTGGTGGTATTCAGGCAGCAGAGACAGAGACTGGTCCGAAACCAGGAACAGCAGCCTGTCCAGCTCCTCCTGCACACTCATCCTCTCCTTAACCCGAGTAAACTGAAACACACACACACCCTGGTTACTTAAACACACTTGAACAGAACCGCAGTACTGCAGCACTTGACCTGATTTCAGTGCAATAAAAAAACCAAGAGAGGAAAACGTTGCCTATTGTAATCGTTGTCAGCAAAGAGGAGTCTCGTGGTGAATATGTTACATAAACCCACTGAGGCCAACACTAACAGCTTGCATTGTAAGAGAATACCGCATTAACCACAGCTTTATAATACCCACAATGCTTCATAAAGACACAAGGAAGTGTGAATCTACAGTGATGAGAGGAGACAGGGATACTGCAAATAAGAGCTTGTTATCTTGCAAAATTATGAGAGCGCTTTCGTGACGCGAGTGTGTTTGTGTGTGTGTGTGTGTGTGAGTGTGCATGGGACGTCTCAAATGACACGCTGCGTCTGTGAGACAGTGATGATTTGCAGCTATGAGCCTGCATGGGTAATTATAGAAACAACCGGCTCCGATTCTCGCATCTTATCTCCTCAACGAGGCTGCCATGGAAGACAGGATACGCAATCACAAAAGCAGATATCTTGTGGCAGAGTTTGATGTTATTATTGTAGAACTGGAGGAGAAATACAGAAAGAATAAAAGGAAACTGATGCCAGGAGAAATAAAGAGGCATCACAAGGGGGCCGATTGTTAAGTGTCTTATGTTATATAGACATATGTATATGTATGATGTTAATGAGCTGCACAAAAGAATGTAATGTCTTTATTTTAAAAAATGACTTCACCTGCTCTTCAAAAACATAAATAAACCCCATAAAGAAATTTTACAGATTGCTTTCTCAGTCGTTGGACGCACACGCACACGCACACACCTGCTCTGCGAATGTTGGTGAGTGGATGCAGTTGAACTCTCTGAGGCTGTCTCGTAGCACACGGAGCCTCATGGAGTCCTCCACCACATCAATGCTCTTCAACTGGAGGTCGTTAACGGGGTCGAGGGCCGCTATGCCGCTGGGGTTGGCCTCGGCCAATCGCAGAAGCTCCTGGGTGGCCGTGGAGATGGCTTGGCCGGGAGGGTCGAGCCTGAAGCAGACAATGAAAAAGAAGAGTGTGGTCTGATACAAAGACTTTAACAGTTTAAGTTTTGTGATATATAAAGAATGAACAATAAAACATGACTGACACCAAAAGAAGATACATATATACACTTCGAGGTAGAAAATACCCTGTGACGATCTCACAGGTGGAATTACTCTAATTATGCGTCACTGTGTGCGTATATTTATAGATACTTTATAGTTCAAAAGAAAGCCTTCCTCAAGCATTCAATATACAATTATTGGTATATAATAAAACAAATAAACAACATATCACAAAGAAATAAATAAGAAATGTTACTAAACATTTTAAGACAGCTGAAAGTGTGTTTTCTAAAAATGATCTGCTGACTGAAGAGTGTAGATATGTTTTTCTCTTTCTCTTTTTTAACTACTTCATTTGTTTTTCTTTGGATTTCTTTATTTTTGCATATGGGCTGGCTTACATTTGTTGGACTTTAAAAGATTTAAATGTTCTCTGCAGAGTTTTCTTGCAAACAATCAGAAGTTATGTATTCATTCAGTGTTCCTCACCACAATGCGTTGTGTAAATCTGAGGTTTAACAAAAGTGTTGAATGCATTTCCTCCGTCATAAAACAATCTTATCATTTACATCGATGTTTACTAGCCATCAGTCTTCTTCACTGCCTTTGTTGGAGCATACTATGTTTTTTGGGGCTTTACTGCCACCAACTGTCAGCAGAAAAGCGTGAAAACATTGGTCTGTATGTAATCGGGGACCCACTCCACAGAGCTCCTTTACATTAAGCTTCTGAAATATGCACGGAGTAGCAGAAGCACAAAAAGGTAAAAATGTGATTTTCAGGAGGTAATCATGACGTCAATGTTTCCTCAATAAAGACATTAACCCTTCTCACTGACACACCTGAATCGTGGCTGTTGCCTCTTGTTGTAGTTGTCAATGATCCTGTCTGGAATCACTTTGAGGGTTTTCACTGTGATGGCTGAGACGTCCTGAAGCTTTAACTTCTGCACCGTGTGGCTGCAAGGGCCTGACAAAAACAAAAGGAGCAAGGGAACCATAACACATGTTTATCCTGCTGTTACACTCACTGGTTGGTTTGAATGTATAGAAGGCATATGGGTAGAAATAACAAGAGAACACAGAGCGCGCGTGTGTCCGTCAGTTCATCAACCGACCTTCGGGTACGAAGAGAGTTGTGTTGTAGAGGTGAGGGAAAGCGTTGTTGTCGTTTCCTTTTCCCTCCTCTCCCTCGTTGCCCTTCTCACAGATGACGAGAGCTGTGAAGGTGCGATTCACAGAGTCACTGGACACCTGGCATGGAGAGAAGACAGATGTAGATGTCAAGAGACGGATGTTGGAATCAGGAAAATGTTTTGTCCATGAGCGAGTTCTCACACGGTACTCCGGTGTCCTCCCGTTAGGTGATATCGAAACACTAAACTTCTTGCAGGTGTTTTTCTGTGTGTGTCAGCCCTGCGATAGATTCAATGTCACCTTTTGCCTACTGCATGCTGGGATAGGCTCTAGACCCACATGACCCTGAGCTCTTAGCATGTTGGGTGTCTATTAAATTGATTTACATAGTTTTACATTACTCTCTTGTTTTCTTGTATTTGGAGACGTGTTTAAATCTTTTTAAGTCACAAAATTCATGATTTGCTTCATTATCTGACGGTTTGATCCTTAATGAGGAACTTTCTTGATTTTCCATCATTGTTTCACCATATATGCTGTTTATAATAGTCCTATTATCTTTGAGTTGTATCAAACGTTTTATTGACTATTTAGATATAGTGTGGGTACTTGTTGTCATTTTTGATATTGTTGTCATTAGTAGTTTTATTGTTGATTAATTGTTTGTTTTTTGTTCCCTATTTGCCTTGGGTTTGAATTACATATCTGTTTTTTGACAATTTATTTTTGACAATCTGAAGACAGTATTACAGTATATTGTCTTTTAAAGTCCCTATTAAATTAATTAATTACATTTCAGGCTCAGATTCAGTGGGTTTCACGAATACATATTTTCACTTTGCAGGATTTTAAAAAGCAGTCACACACAGACACACAGACACACACACACCTGTAGAATAACACACACACACACACACGTACCTGTAGAATAACTCCCAGAGCGTTGAGATGCTGCTTGTTGTTCACCAACACAACTCGACCCACAGACAAAGCTTTCAGCCCGTTGACCGACTCCAGAATAGCACGCTGAAACCAGAGACAGCAGCGAGGAAATGTAGGAAACAGCAGATCAAAGCTGTAAGAATATGGTCTTTGTTGTGTGTGTATACGTTTACCTGCAGGGCCTCAGTGGTGGTCCGTAGCTCCGTCACGGTGTGGTAGTAAGGCAACATGTCGGACAGCTGGCCCTCTGTGTCCAGAGGAGGCAGAGAGGACACTGTCTTCTTCAGCTGGCTGATCCTCTTCTCATGGGCCTATGAGAGGAAGAAGAGCGCTTTTATAACACATTTGTTAGGGATGCACTATATATAACGGGGAGATAAACTGTAGCCTGATAAGGGGACATTTATGTTATTATGTATTATTCCAATAAATAACTTATAGCAGAAAATTATCATTTGATAATACGAAGCCAAACTGCTTTCTTTGATTGAACAAGCGCAGCATCTACACACTCTGATACAGTAGGTGGCCGTATGTACCTTTAAAGTTGGTTGACGAGCTACCAAAAAACAAAGAGTGTTCAGCAGGCGTACGTTACCTGAGTGTCCCTGTGGCATTCTGAAAAGCTCCTCTTCATCATGTCGGTCACGCGGAGGGCTTCGACTCGCAGCAGGTTGAGGATCATCGTGTAGGTCAGTCTGAACTGAGACTGGAGGGTGGTCGGTTTCCCCTGAGAAAGACAAAGAGGATGATGTCAAAACTGAATCCTTTTCCATTTCAAGGATATATTCATTGATGGTTTTGGTATTTTCATAGGGAAGAAAAAAGCTCCATCTATATTTTAGTCAAGAAGATAAAGCTCCTATTAGAGATGAAGGACAATGTCTTCGTTTGAAAAGCAAATTGAAATCAAAATATTCCTCTCCAAGTGAAAGTGAGTTAAAGTAGCCCACTCAACTGTGTTGTTAAAGTGCCCATGAAGCAGCCATAAGAATGTTACTTGATTCTGCATATTTAAGTGTTTCCTGTAAAAACAGTAAGCTACGGTGAGACTATATTAACGTTTACATTAGTCAATAGTGATGAACGTGCGTTACAGAAGCTGCTGGAGAAGAAACGCAGGCTCATCCACCTGATGGAGCTGATGCATCCCAACAGTAAGCTTGTGTCTATATTAAAAGTCTTTCATTAGGTTCAAAATTAGTATACGCCCCATGAGTGTAGGATAAGTCATCAACATCATCATTCCCAGGAAATTACAAACTCTAAAATACCATAAATGACTAAATTACTTTTTGTCATTGTTGAGCCAGATACTGGTATAACGGTGCTGACGCTAGTGCCTTTATATCTGATAACACAACTTAAATATCTATTTTGATTTCATGAGAATTGAAATGGCGTGAAACACCGTCCTTGAAACACAGCTAAATAAACAGGAGGCTTTAAGAGATTCTCATGACCTCGACATTGAGATTTACTAACACAACAAATGATAAACTCATGTGGCAGGATGGATATTGAAACATTTAGGTCCTCACCAGCATCATGACATGCAGATCTCCCATCTCGTGAACTCCAGCTTTGCACAGAATGATGACGCTGCCTGTGGCGTCCAGACCTCTGCGGCCTGCTCTGCCCGCCATCTGAATATACTCACCTGAAAGTTCAAAACATGAAAGAGTCCAAATCAAAAATACTGTTGATCTCTGTCATCCCCAGAGATGAAAGAGCATAATACATTTGGCTCAGATGAAAGAGAGGAAATGCAGACGGAGGCAGAGAGCACCAAACCTGGCAGCAGATTTCTGAAGCCCGTCCCGTCGTGTTTCCTGATGCTGTCGAACACCACAGTCCTGGCAGGCATGTTCACTCCCATTGCAAACGTCTCGGTGGCAAACAGCACCTGGAGATGAAGGAGTACTGTTGTAATCATCTGAGGGCCAACGTGTATTTGTAGATTAAGCTTGAATACATAGGTTTACAATCTTTTTTCCTTTTTAATTAATTGTTCTAACTCACCTTTACGAGACCTCGTGAGAAAAGCATCTCAATGACCTCCTTCAGTATCGGCAGGATCCCGCTGTGATGCACCGCGATTCCCCTCTTCAGCAGGTCCCTCATGACCAAGATCTAAGCATGTGTCAGTGTTAGGATCCAATATTGTGGGTGACTTTATTATTAATACAGCATTAAGGCTCCAGAAAGATACCTGACATACCTTTAAAGAGGCAAGTTCTTTTAAAAGATTTACTTAAAGAGACAGTTCATCACAAAATAAAAAAATGCAGATTTTGCATATTACCTGTAGTGCTATTTATCAATCTAGATTGTTTGGTGCGAGTTGCAGTGTTGGGGATATCGGACAGAGATGTCTGCATTCGGCTTTTGATGCTCAAAGTGGGCAAAATAACAGTCTGAGGAGAGAACATCTGAGGGCAAAGGCGATCGTTCTTTACCTGAGGCAGCTGTCGGTCTCCACCTCGGAGGCGACTCAGACTCTTCTGGAAGAAAGAGTGGATTTCGGCCTTCTCTATGGAGGTGGTCATGTCCATGGAGTCCAGAGAGCGGGCGTTGTCGTCACACCGCGTCCGAGAGAAGGTGAACGCAACTACCGGGGTCTGGTGCCGCTGGGACAGGAAGTGCAGGAGAGTGAGCCACACCGAACGATCCTGCAGGGAAAAAACACAGAGAGGGATGAAAACATGAAGCAAAAGGATGTTGTTAGAGAACGATCAAGGAAGAGAAAGAAAAGGGAAGTACCTGACTAGCGGAGGTGTTGTGAGAAATACTTTTCGCGCCAAACGATTGGGCATGTTTGCTGGTGCGCTCCTTCTTGGCATCGACAGCTGCGTAATACCTGAACAACAAACACAACGTACTGCATGAGAAATAGCTTCCTAGTGTGCGAGTCTTTCGGTGTCTCATAATTCGATTCGCAAAATCAGACCGCTGGCCGCTGAAGGCCGTGTGGCAAATGATGGCATGAAAGCAGAGTAAAGAGTGTATAAGATTATGGAGTTTTTATATTTGGATATATTGACTGAATAATGTAGACACACAAAGGCAAAAACTTAGAGAAAAGGTAACACTTCATGCTAACCTTGCACAAAACTTGCTTTTAGCTTTGAAAGGCGCTTTACAAATTCAATTTATTATTATTATTATTATTATTATTATTATTATTATTATTATTATCATCAGTAGCAATTTCTAGGTTTTATTTGTAGAAAATAATGTTTTTAAAGATTCTTACATTACATCAATTCTTTCCCACATCCTACTTACTAGACTTAAATAACAACCATCTATAGAAGTACCACACGGCTGCAGAGAAGAAAAAGGTTGTACCCTTTAGTGAGGAAGTTTCCTGTCGCATCCACCAGCAGGAACATCTCTTTCTGAGTCTTGGTGCTGTTTCCAGTGTACAGATTATGCTCCAAAGGCACAGGTCTCTTCATTGTGCTGATCACGTAAATATGCTTCTTCTTTATACGACTACGAAAAAAAGAAAAGAAAAAGAAATGAGGAGCGAAGGAAATGTTCAAAAGATACATAAATGCATATAATATTTGAATCTTGGCTCTTATTTTGACAAACTATCAAATGCTCTCCAATGCTGCGTGCACCTACCCGATCCACTCGCTAAACTCCAGAGCGTTTGGCACTGTGGCGCTGAGGAGAATGATACTGACGTGATCGGGAAGCATAATCAAAACCTCCTCCCACACAACCCCTCTCTGAGGAGAAAAATGGGACATGACGATAAGAGAGGAAAAACGTCATTCTTGACTTCGACAGTAAAGTGATAGAAATGAAAGATACAGAAAGCAGATGGGGTCGTTTCTGACCTCTGCATCGTTGATGTAGTGAACCTCGTCAAAGATCACCCACTCCAAGTCTCTGATGACCTCTGAGCCGTTGTAAAGCATGGACCTGAAACCGAGCAAGAGCAAGAAATCAAAAAGCTCCGTTGATTTTTTATTTAAACTTGAATTTAATATCTATAACTAACAGCCCGAGTACCGGAGGATCTCAGTGGTCATGATGAGACATGAAGATTCAGGACTGAGTTGGACGTCGCCCGTCAGGAGTCCGACATCTCCAAAGGTGTTTTTAAAGTCTCTGAACTTCTGATTGGACAGGGCTTTGATGGGAGAGGTGTAGATGGTCCTATCAAAACACCAGATTAGAAAGAGGATCAGAATATGATTTGCACATACAATCTATAAAAATAAACACAAAAGAAATGTTGATAGTTACTGTTCAAGATACTGAGAAGAAATATGTATTTAAAGTTACTAATCAAAATGCTGGCGATTACAAAAAGCTTATATGTATAATATAACATTCATTCTGTTGCTTTGACCCTTTTCGCCGTGCAGGAATGACTTATTATGGTACATTTCCAGAAAACGTGGCAGCAAAACGTTGGGAAAAGTTTGAGTGCAACACAATGAAGGGTAGGATGTCTCACAAGGAGCCGTCTCTACGTCCAGACAGGCTCCATTCATTTGGCAGTATGCTCAAATTTTGAGCTTTGTTTTTGATTAATGCTCTTGTGATTTGGCCAATCAAGTCAATGCGCATTGCTCTAAGCAACCTGAGTCTGCCAATCCTGCGAGCAGCCGGCCACGCCAAGACAGTCGTCAGACAATAACATCTTTAAGTTTAAGATGTCTTCATCAGTAGAGCACATCTTCTTCGCAGGTTTAAGCATACGCTACACAATAGACCTCACATCATATCAATTTTTGACAGAATTAATTACCTGCCACACACACACACACACACACACACACACACACACACACACACACACACACACACACACACACACACACACACACACACACACACACACACACACACACACACACACACACACACACACACACACACACACACACCTTGTCATGTGTTTCTGTGAGAGAGCGATGGCGTATTCAGCCACCACTGTTTTGCCAGCTGATGTGTGTGCGGCTACAAAGACAGAGTCATGGGCCTCCAGCCTCAGCACAGCCTGTTTCTGGAAGACATCCAGCTCAAACGGCCACTGGAGCAGAGACACAGATATCACAGGAGGATGCTCAGCAGATTTTCATGTGATGATTCATCACATATACAGATAAACACAGAGACGACAAATAAATAGGGAGGGAAGTGTGATGTTCTGAAGATTAAATATAAGAAACATTCATCTAAATCAGATTTTTTTTAACTGGATGATTTCTAGAATACCAACCTTGAAAGCTGGGTTGGGGATGCGTTTATAGAAATCATCGCAGGGTGACGTGATGTTGACAGGGATAGGCCCATTTCTTATTTTCCTCCGGGTTCTCTTTTGCCTTTGATTTCTCATCTGTTCCTTTCTCTGGGGGAAATGAGGATGACACAACATCCTGAAGACAGAGGAGGAGAGCCAGATTTTAGTGCTGCATGTTTAGCTGGAAGCATAGTTTAGATTGTATCTAGTCCAGTATTACTGTGGGTTGGAAAAGGCAGGACTGCATTAAATTGTAATTGGTTTTTGGTTTGCAAAATGAAGTGTACTGCCTCATTACATCCTACATGTAGAATATCTGCAGTGGGAGATTAGCATCAATCATATTACACACATTTTTCTGCATAAGGGCACGGTTACACATGCGCAAACATTTGCGTTTGTTCACTTCCATTCTGTGTGAGCGAAGGGGCAAAAAAGATTTGCTTCCAAATTTGCTTCACGTGGAGTTCAACTTTGGTAAAGCGTCCCGGCTATATCGTGAATCAACTCTCGCTTGCATATGTGAATGGCTGACCGTGCCCGAACACTTTCATCTCATCATGCAAACATGTACAATAAATGTTAAGTGTACATATTCTGATGGATCCGATCATTGCAAGTAAGCAATACGTCAAAAATTTTGATTAATCAGAATGTATTGCTGGCCAATACTCTGTATTAACATGAAGACATACAGTGTTTCATCTTTTCTTTTTGACTTAATGTTAATCTCATCGCACAGTTAATTTGAGACAACATGCATTGATTGACCATAGAAAAGTAATTATTTAACCACAAGCAATCCTCAATGTAGACACATCTCTTTTCTATTCACACTATTATTTCAGAGAGGAGAAAACAAACAAACTGAAGCACCTTGACGCCCAGGTATTCAAGGCTGTTTGTTCTGGGTAGTTTCGGAGCTTCCTCACTTCCTTTGCCTTCCTCTTTCTCCTCTGCCTCAGGTTGCAAGTCAGTGACGTCATCCAAAGTGGACAGGAGGGACATGAGGTTGACTTCTGCCTTTGTGATCTTGGTATCTTCAGGATACAAATTTAAAGAAAGAAAATTATTAAACAATGACCTTTTCCTCACTGTAGGATCTCTATATTTGAAGAGGAAAGTATGATATCCAACCTTTGTCAGTGAAGTCCATCCCTGTTTTAAGTCCAGGTGGGACTCTGAGCAAATCTACAAGAAAAAAAAAAAGATCAATTCAGCCGTAAAGAGCTGAAATAAAAACAGAAGTCTCGGCATTACTGCAAGTCAAAATTTTGAAATTACCATTCTCAAAGTCTATGTCCTCCTCCAGCTCAGATTTCTTCTTGATTTGGTCTAAAGTAAGCACCTCCATTCCTCCTGTGAAGATCACCATCGCAACAAATATATTGTTAGATAATAAAAGACAAATTCAAAACACCTTACTTGCATCTGAATAGAAAATGCTTTGACTGAATCTATCTCACCGGGGAGGAAAGGGTAGTTGGTGTTGCTTCCTCGAAGGCTCTCTGAAGGAGGCCCGGGTTGGCGTTGTAATGAAAGTGAGTTCTTTGCTGACAGACTAGTGTTCTCCAGTAACACCTAAAGATGAAGTAAAGACAGAACAGACCAACAAAGGAGCTGAATTAATCTTTACTTTATTTAAAGGTCAATTCACTTTCTCTTTGACCAACATGGATGGATTCTTCAATAATATAGTTATAGCACAAGATCTTCTTCTCCGTAGGATCATTCATATTACCATTTTAAAAACAGGATGACATGATGGGTGCAACTGATGATTTTTTTTTCATAATTTCAATTTGATATTAGTTTGGTCCATAAAATATCAGAAAAAAGTAAATTAAAGACCTATCTTTTAAATCTGAATGTGATTTAGTTGTGTGATGTTTATTGCCTGTTAATGTGTGTTCATGGCAATAAAGTAAAAAAAACTAATAACAGCACGGTGGGAAAGGTGTTTGTGAGCTACCTCTGTGAAGTCCAGCAGCATCCCTGTGGTTGGATCTCTGACAACAGAGACACCAGAGTGAAGCGCAGACGAAGTGCAGTTGATTAGAGAGTCGACGTTAACTTCTCTCTGAGTCACCCTGGTGAAGACGACAACACAACACTTACATACATATGGTGATTTTTAAAAATCCCATGAAACAAATTCAATGACTTGGATCAATCAGCAATAACTGATTTTAAACTATTCTCGTAATTTGATGAAAATCTTCAATGTATCTCCTCAGTGTTATTTGTTGTTTTAATACCAGATGCTGCTCAATTTAAATGTTTAAATGATCTGTTGAATTAGACTTTTATATCGTTCCTCTACTTTCATAATCAAGTTCTAAATCATAAGATTATATGAGGTAAGATAAAAGTGTTTTTTACACACTGGCTACTTTGATTAATTTACCCTCTAAGACACTTTATTGTTTCTGGACAAGCAGGGAATTAAAATTCAATATAAGGTATAATGTAGGGCTATTCAAATACAAATTATCTTTGGCCAGAATTTAAAGCCAGGAAATGTAGATTGGCTAGAAATGTTCAGCAGCCTTGTGATCAACTAATCGATAAGTTAGTCGACAAATCGTTGTAGCTCTACATTCATACTATATATGTAGTTTACAAATGTTTTCATAAATCAGATTTATGTTTATGTTTATTGGTGCATATTCTCAAAATACCTGTATTATTTAAAACAGTCAAAGTTTTAACCATCAATAATGAGATAACAGGAAAACGTACTTGATAAACTTCTGGAACGCAAAGTCTGCGTCATGAATAGGAAGCCAGGCAGCGTCCTGTAAAAACTGTTTCTCTACTTCTTTGTCCAGGCTCAGGCTGGTGGGAGGAAGCCCATGAGGGAGCTGTGGAGGGAAAGATAAGATCAAATAATTAGTGACTTAGTGAGCCAGATGCATCCCGTTAAATCCCAGGATTGATTCCTTTCCATTCCATTAATTCACGAAATTTCCCCCCCATGATTAGTACCAACTATCTAAAATGTTGTTTTGTTTAATCTATAACAATATGTTATTACTTTCTAAGTACAATATTTCCCTGTGAAATGTAGTGGAGTATAAGTATAAAGCAGCATAAAATGAAAACAGTCAAGTTGACTTTGAGTTAATGTACATAGTCATACTGCTGCACACTCACCGTGCTCTGTGGAGGTAAAGGCTGGTCAGGTAAGGGGTGTGTGATGAGCTCAAACCTGCCAGAGCATCCCATCTCCAGCACGGACAGCGGCAGGTCCATGGGGCCCGCGGGGGGAACATCTGCAGAGAGGAGCGAGAAACAACACAAAGAGTATGAATGGACTGAACAAACACAATAAGGCTAGTCTGCACATATGCAGGAAGATGCACCCAATGCACGCAAATGATAACGTAACGCTTTAAGGCACCTACACTTGCATTGCTAAGCTACATATCCTCCGGTTTTTTTGCACGTCTGACGTGTATTCTATTTGCAAAAATGGAAAAAGTGAGATTTCACTGCGTGTCCAACAAGCTTTCACAACAGTAACTGATTGACAGCTACCATGTTAGCCACATCATCACACAAGCTACACAGTGAGCATTGTTAGCAAGATTAAACACGTTTCAATATAAACATATATATGCAGGCTGGCTATACATTTAATAAGCCACGACTCACTTATTCTGTCCATGTCCCCACTCAGAAGCGAAAAGCTAAAAGCTGCCACCAACAGTTTACTGTTGCTGTCGCCTCGGAAGTTGCGAAATTGACAAGCGGAAGTTGCTACTAAACTAGCTGAAGTAAACTTGCTACAATAACAACTGTAAACATTTTCACATAGCGGTAAATATATAATCAATTGTTATATTACGGAGGGATGTCGCTTTGTCTGCGTCGCTAAATATTTTACAATAATTATTGTGGTGCCAAAAAAGAAGCTAAACGCGACCAACGGTGGTGACGTCATATTTGCGCGTCCGTGTTTTTGTTGAGAAGCCACTGTTTGATTTTGGTGAGTGAATGAATTGAATAAAAGCTAATGATTGTTATATAAAGTAATTTTAAGAGACTACACGTTCAATTTTGGCAGGCTGATATTTAAACTTTTTATGTGTTCTGATTTGGCTAACTACGTTTATATTCTCTGAAGGAAGTCGTGTTTTGGTTTGTGGTTTATTAGCTTAACATTAGCTAGACTAGCAGCTGTGAACGGGTCGTAAGTCCATTTGTTAAAGCGTATTTTGTGTTACTACTACACTATTAGTTCCCAACTGTTAATGCAGTTGTCTGTGTTCTAGCTGTTGTTATCATGGTGATGTTTCCAAGTTCACTGACGGAAGAAGAGGAGGCTCTGCAAAAGAAATATGCTAAACTCAAGAAAAGGGTAAATACATGGACGTAGATGCTGTAACATTTAGGATTTTGGACATAAGCTACTCTTCACAAAACATGACAACCGATAAGACACTTAAAACAAATGATATTAGTATGTATAATGATATTATTAAAGTATAAATATATATTAGTATAGTATTATATTTTTCTCGTAAACCTATTGCTATACATATTTCCACTTACGTGTGTGTGTGTATGTATGTGTATATATATATTATTTATTTATATATTTATATATATTTATTTATATTTATATTTATATTTATATATATTTATTTATTTTATATTTATATTTATATATTTATATATATTTATATATATATATATATATATATATATATATATATATATATATATATATATATATATATATATATATTATAGATATAGTATATATATATATATATATATATATATATATATATATATATATATATATATATTATTAAACACTCATTTTATAAACACTGAATACATTACATTTCTTTTTAACATTACGTTACAGGTAATTTAGCAGACACGACTTGCAGTGAACTAACTACAGGGCAGTCCTCCTGGAGCAACTTGGGGTTAAGTACCTTGCTCAGGAGTGGCAGGCCTGGTATTCAACTCACAACCTTATGGTGTTGTATTTGGAAGCCATAACATCTACATTTACATAAAAATAAATACAAAATATTTTAAAAAGATTTGAATTTGAAGTAGGACTGCATGATATGAGAAAAATATGAGGCAAAATGTATTTTGTGGACAACTTGGATTTAATTAAAGACGTCAATGTGTAACAATATTTAATCTGTTTTAATGACATGTCTTAAATTCCCCAGTTATGTAGTAAGTAACTCAGAGAACCACATTGAAATAAGTATTTTTTTAAATGTATTATTATTATAAATATTCTAGCACTAAACCTTCCCTATCTTTTCAGAAAAAGGCGCTGCTTGCCTTGAAGAAGCAGAGTTCAACCAACCAGACAAACCAGAGTGGCTTAAAACGGAGTAAGTGCATTTAACTCCATTTGAAAGGGACATATGCTTGTGCACATATATTTGGGTATCTGGGGTGCCTACCAACTTACAAACTTTGAAATAAGACAACCCAGTCAGTGTTTTGTGGGCTGCCTTGGTCAGAAAACATCTTAGTCAACAAGCCATTCAGATTTGATGCCCCTTCCTTTTGTCACATGCAGGCTCATGAGAATATACCGGCCCCATCAGGGTATCTCCACCTCCACCTACACATTGTGTTTACTTGCCACCAGGGTGTGTAATTTGAATAATTAATTTACGCAATCACTTTAATTTATACGATGAAACTTTCTGATCTTATGTACAAATGTGTCCTTTTCAAATAGTTTAAGAAAACACAGTGAATAAACCCAACAATGAATCATAAATGTATATACCTGCATGTCTGTTTGTATACTATACTTAAAGCAGCCTGTTTTTTTTTACTTTATACTACCTTTAATCTACTTAAACTGTGATACACTTTTCTTCATAACAGCTCTGTCGGACCAGCCTGTCGTTGACACGGCAACAGCCACAGAGCAAGCAAAGATGCTGATCAAGACGGGTGCCATCAGCGCCATCAAATCAGAGAACAAGAACTCAGGCTTTAAACGCTCTCGAATGCTGGAAATTAAACTCAAGGTGAGATATCATTCCTTAGCCAGTGTTGTTTGGCTGATATAGGCCAGTTGTTTTGTTTTGTTTGTTAATTTGTTTAATTGCTGCTCTTTACCCGCCACAGGACCCTGAGAAAGGCTCAATTCCTGCTTTCTTACCTTTCCAAAGGAGTGTCTCTACAGATGAAGAACCACCTGAGGTATATATATATATATATATATAAACATAAAAACATGACGCCTTTGTTGCAATTTATTATTTGTTATGTTTACCGGTTTCTTTCTTGAGATGCATCACATCCTTAAAATTTAAAGATTGTTCGGGAAAAAATCAGAATATAATGTTTGCTTCTTACTCTGGCTGCCAATTGCGCTGCAACATTTTCAAGCTAGTGTTTTCGACTCAGAGTTAATTACCTTTATGTAAAATATTCTGTCCAAGTTGACTCCTAGTAGTAGTGTTAAAAAGGCACACATGCCATATTATATACATACATTTATACTTTTGCACATTACAAGGTCTAACAATGACTATAGAGGTTGAGGAAAAAGCTGTGGAGCTCTAATTTGAAATTGAATAAAAAAACAAAGGTACAGCTGATGTTATCATATTTGTGCTTCTTCTAGTCTGGAAAAAGATCCCAGAGGAAGTCTCTGTATGAGAGGTAATGTCTGAAAACGACGATAATAAAGCATAACAACCTGTTTAAGACACTGACAGTTAGCATCTCTGGGTGTAACATCTTTTCACCAATGTTCCATCCACAGCTTTGTCAGCTCAAGAGACCGATACCGGGATGAAGAGGACGGAAGTGGCATGTCGTCAACCCGCGAAGTGGACAGAGACGGAGAGCGTGACCGAGAGCGCGACCGAGAGCTGGATAGAGAGCGAGACAGAGATAGAGAAAGAGACAGAGACAGAGACAGAGAAAGAGACAGAGAGCGAGACAGAGAAAGAGACAAAGAAAGAGACAGAGATAAAGACCGGGAGATGGAGAGGGAGAAGGAGAAGGAGAAAGAGAAGGAGAAGGAGAAGGAGAAGGAGAAGGAGAAGGATAGAGACAGAGGCAGGGACAGAGAAAGGGATCGGGACAGAGAAAGAGAAAGAGACCGGAGCAGAGACACGGATCGAGACCGGGACAGGGAACGGGACAGAGAAAGGGACAGAGAAAGAGATGCACCATTCAGACGTGAGTAATCAAACAAGCTAATATCCATCAATAGGGAAGGGGCAGGAATTAAAATATCTCTACAAATAGTTCTAGCCAAGTGTAATGTGGATGTAGTGTGGTGGTTGAGAAATGGCATGCTGGGACACATAAATTATTTTTCTCTTTCTCTATTTTTTCATTCTCAGGTTCAGATTCATACCCAGAGCGGAGAGGGGTACGAAAAGGGAACACGGTGTATGTTTACGGCTCTGGGCTCGGCGAGGACAACCTGCGCTCTTCTTTCTCTCAACATGGAAACATCATCGACCTCTCCATGGACAACCCGCGCAAGTATGGAACCTTTTAAACAACTCTGTGTGCACATAGTGGTCATCTTTACCTACTGTTATGAATGTGTTGCTGTCTTATAACATGCACTATAGTGGTGGGGGGGATTATTGTGTGATATTTCAACAAATTAAAACAAAATACCAGTTTTACAGTGTTTATTTGTGCACGTTACCCTTTCTTAGGTTTGCCTTTTGTGTGTTTTACATTATTGCAATCAGTTGATGTAACTTTTTCAAACATAAAAACTCCACAATCTTATACATACTCTGCTTTCATTCCATAATTTGCCACACCGCATTCATTAGCGCACAGCTGACTTGTGTAGATCCTGAAATTAGCACCACTATGTAATGAATTGAGATACCGAAAGAGTCGCACCACGAACACACTGTACTGTCTTCTCCTGCTTCTGTTTTCTTATGATATAGTTGTGATTTTTTTTTCTGTATCTCTTTCTAGTTGTGCATTTATCACTTATGAGAAGATGGAGTCTGCAGACCAGGCCGTAGCTGAGGTTGGTGTTATCCTATATAAGAAAAAACCTTCAGCAAACTGGATTCATACAAATGTATTATTATTGTTTGAGAGGGAAAAAGACGACAGATGCTCAAGGTTACGCTATCGGGCATGAGAAAGTTGTACCGAGTCATCCCTAGTTGTGGGGATGCATGTAGACTGTACACAAAGCAGGCGACCACTCCAAACTCACCTCGCTGTTTTTGTCTCACAGTTGAATGGAGCCATGGTGGGAGACATTCACGTCAAAGTTAGCATCGCCAGGAAGCAGCCCATGCTGGATGCTGCCACAGGCAAATCTGTCTGGGCTTCACTGGGTAAACACAGCGCTGTTATAGTTTGTTTGTTTAGATTGTGTCTGCACAGCTGTAGGTTAACCTTCAACAATGTCTCTTCTTTCACAGCTGTGCAGAACAGCACTAAAGGCTCCTACAGGGACAAGAGGAATCAAGTCGTGTACAATGAAGATTTCCTGTGATGCAAAGAAAGAAAAAAAACGTTTTTATTTTATTTTGGCATATAGCTTTTCATGTTGTTTTAATGAAGTTACCCAGCTGTTGAACGTGTCTGTTGCAGCTTAAATACAAACTTAACTGTTGTCGTTTGGATTAGATCACTTTACCTGCCTCATGGTTGGTATGTGATGCTGTATGGCCTCACTAGAGAAACTAGAGATACAGTTTGACGCTGAATAAAGAGTATCTGTGTATTGTTACCTTGAGTGAGATTTCCATGAGCCTTGTATTGACAAAACACCGTTAAAGTGGGAATTGTTGAACGTGTGTGTGTGTGTGTGTGTGTGTGTGTGTGTGTGTGTGTGTGTGTGTGTGTGTGTGTGTGTGTGTGTGTGTGTGTGTGTGTGTGTGTGTGTGTGTGTGTTTTAACAAAAGGAAGGGATGACCTGAGACCAACTTTCAAACATTTGAGGGGCAGTCGATTACACAAAAGTCGGGGCAACTACATGGGAAACTGAATCTTTACAAATTCCCACTTTGAAAATGTTTTTCACACAGCACTAACAGATGCAACAAAACTAACAGGAGAGGGAGAGATGTCACTGTGTTCAAAATCGCATAGCAACATACTACTAAAGTGTAAAGTGCGTTCTCACTGTGGATTTTGTGTACTGCAAGAAATGCCCGGATTTATACTACATTAGGAAGAATTTCTGAGTAGATGTCATTGGCTTACTGTACTTACTCAATTCTCCCACAATGCATTGTGTCTCTGTAGACTGACTGGATAAAATAATTACGTATGATGGCAAGTGACATTTGGTACTGTTAAGAGGACAAATGCCACTCACATACTGTAGCAAACCTTTTAACACTAACATATTTAATCATTTTAATGTGCCTTAATACTGTAAAATATTCAATTAAGTGGAAGAGGTAATGTTGATTTACATTTGTGAAAAACTTTCATTCAACAGCAACTCGGACCGATATTGTCGTGATCGAGTATTGCTCGGTGTGATCGGTCTGCTGCTATTTGTATACTTAATCATTCATTTAGTAGGCAGTGTGCAGTACATACATATTGAGTAGGTTATGTTAGAATGCAATTTCAAACACAGCCAAGCCAATGTTTGGCCAATATTTAAAAACATCTGTGGACTGTTTACATGTAACTGAGGACACTTTACAATTCTTTTATTTACACTGATTTAATCATCTTTTCGTTGAGCGTGTCGCCAGTCACCGTACTAAACATGTATTCAAGTTTAACGAGTCAAACTATCGTATAGGACTTTGTCACAGAGGACACTGACATTAAAAAAGTAACGGTGTAAATAATAAAAAAAGAATGACGGCTGAGCTCCATTTACTAACTACAAGGGTTAGTAAATGGCTAGCTGGGACGCTTTAAAAGCAGCCATCGTTAATATTAATAGTAACACCTGTGCTATTCAAATGTCTGCTGTGAAGGCTTGTCTCAGTTTAAGGAGGGTGGAGGACTCTGTATTTTTGACCCACATCCATCAAGTAAGTATGTGTAATTATATGTGTGGTGGTGGTGGTCTACTGGTTAGACCTCTAGAACACGGGGCTGCCACCATTGTGCCTCTGAGCAAAGCACTTAACTGCAAGTTACTCAAGGGGGACTGTCCCTGTAGTTGGTTCACTGAGTCGCGCTGCTAAATGACAAATCATTTAATATGCAAATATGAAACATTTCATAAGAAAGGGTTTTTATTTTCGCAGTCTGACATTTTAAAAAAGGCCTTCAGCACTTGCTAAAAAGAGGACAGTTCACCCCGGTTTTCTTTAGTAACAGGTTCATGATTTCTAGAAATGTAGTTTTTCCAACACCAATTTTTGCCGCTTTGAGCACCACATCCCCAAGAGAAGGCAGAGACATCTCTACGGGCGATATCTCCAACACTCGGCAACTCGCACCAAAACATTCTAGATTGATAAATAGCACTACAGGTAAGGTCAAATATGCATTTTCGATTTTGGGGTGAACTGTCCCTTTAATATCCACTTGGGGCCATGACCCCACAGACTGTCCTCCCCACTGGACGTGCACTCTGCAAAATGTAACAGCAGGAGCTTTAGACGTTTAGACAATGAACATATTAAATGGCCTATGTCACTTGTTCAGTAACCAGGCATTCTTGCTCTTCCTCTCTTATTCTTCCACCGGCTCTCTCCAACTCCTCCTGCTCATGAAGGGAGTTCTGCCCCGTGGTTTTCCCGTGTTGTTCCTTCAGGTGGCGTCGTAAGGCGGGCTTGTGGGCAAAGCGGGCGTGGCAGTATGCGCAGCGGTGTGGTCGCTCGCCACTGTGGAGGTTCATGTGGTCTATCAGTGTGGATTTTTGGGTGAAAGTCTTATAGCACAGGGGGCACTGGTGGGTTTTGCCGGCGCCTCTGTGCACGGCCATGTGTCGGGTGAGGTTGGCGGAGTGGTGGAAGTGTTTACCACAGCAGGGGCAGGCGTA
The DNA here is from genome assembly GCF_900634415.1 of Cottoperca gobio. Classification (NCBI taxonomy): domain Eukaryota; kingdom Metazoa; phylum Chordata; class Actinopteri; order Perciformes; family Bovichtidae; genus Cottoperca; species Cottoperca gobio. The sequence continues at coordinate 9,747,061 of NC_041365.1, read as the reverse complement.
CAGCAGGTGAGTGGAGCGGGAGTGGATGGCCAGGGAGTGGGCCGAGGGGAACGTCATACCGCAGTGCTCGCAGATTACAGTTACATTGGAGGTGGATCCCACCACCGCAACAGATTCATCCCCCCCCTTGTGTGTTCCAACAGTCGTCAGCCCTGAACTCCCCTCACCAGCACCACAACTGGACTCCTGCAGGGGGTACTGGGTCAAATTGTTGGCACCGACTGGTGAGACTTTATCCCCCTGACCATCGCCCATGCTGAAGTCTAACTGTGGGAGTTCAACTGAGACGTAATTTCCTGTCTTAAGCCCTTCTTGGCTGTAGTCCAAGCCGAAACCCCCTCCTATCCCTGCAGTTGCTAGGTACCACAAATCCTGGTTGTGAGGCATGCCTTGAGGTCTTTTCTCCTGTGATGACACCCACCTTCTCCTCTTAAAACCCCTGCCTCGTCCTCTGCCCCGGCCAATTTTAGGGTCAGACATCCTTCGCCTGATTGTGCGGAGCCCCTCCACTGAAAGTCCCCCCGTACTCAGATTATCTTCTGTTGGATTCAAGTCGTATTCACCTCCTTCTCCTCCAACCATGACACCACCCGTCTCTGGGTAAAACGCATCTTGAGGTCCATCAGAGGGAGCGCCGCTCTCCTCCTCCCCGTCTCTGTTCACCTGCTGTTCTTCGGAGATGTACACTCTGAACACATCATAGTCCTCCTGTCTGGTTTCTTCCTCCTCGTCTGATGCATGAACCTGTAACAGAAATGAAGACGGAAAAAAGCGTGTTAAAGATGACATGACATGTGCTTAATTGATGATTGGATCTTCATTGCTTAAAAAATGTGTATGCAAACTGCAAATATTCTATTTCCTTACTTGGAGAAAAATGGCAATATCCAAATTGCAGAAGGCGAAATATACCAAAATACCGTTCTGAATTAAGTATTGTGCTGCTGCAGAGATTTCCCGGCCTACAAACCGTATTCTACAGACTTAAAAACCTTGTTGGTACGGATCCTCGCAAATTTTTCTTTTAAATTATTGAAAGATATTTTTTCAATGATCATTCTAGAAGTGCTATATGAATTAAGTTGATATAATTTTTTTTATGACATGAACTTAGAATTTTGATTAATAAAAAGGTACCCTGGGGTCTGGTTTTTCTTTCAAACACAAACCTTAATGCATGGCTCATCCAGCATGGGGCTGCCGTTGTGGTGTTGACTGCTGCCCTGAACAGACATGTTGCAGCGATTCTCTTCCACTGAGCATACTACAGGACTGGGTGGGTGCAAAGGCGAAGGTTGGCTAGTGGGAGGAGATGCAACAGAATGATTGCTTCTGCTGACAATCAACAGTCGAGCCTGGCTCTCCTCTGAAGTCACCTAGAGAAACAAGAAAAACTGATTATGAGATGCTAAAAACATATGAAAACTGCATCACTACAAGCTATGAAAGTGGTGAGAATGTGTTACTGTATGTAAAAAAGGAAAACTGAAAGTCACTCATATTGCAAAACACAAAAACTAAGATATTACCTATGGTTAGGTTAAAATTGGAATGATTGAATGTAATCTTTGATTGATTAACATACATCAGGAAAAATGTCAATTTATGAAAAAAATGTTTCCTGAAAAATTCAGACAATCAAAGAGGGGTAAATAATTTTCCACCACTGTATAATATATGTATCAACTTAACTAGAGTGGATATGATAACCATTTAAAATGATTGTTTTGGACTACTGACCTTTGCTGGACTGGGGTCTTTTAGCTGCACATACTTCTTCAGTGCTCCTCTGCAGCGCTCCACAATATGCTCCATCTGTAAGTAGCTGGCAGCAGTCAGGTAGTTGACAATCTCCTCTGGGTTAAACTGCAAGACGCCAGTGTAACAAGACTGAAGCAGATCACACACCACTGTGGAGCTGTACAGCATCGACACCTGGGTAAGAATGTGAAACAAATAACATAAAGAAGCACTGTTTTCACTCAGCAGAAGAGCGTTGAGTAGAAATACGGCGACAGAGTTGTCAGAGTGACATTTGCCAACCTGAAGCTTGGAGGACGGGTTGAGGAGGAACTGGTCCCTCAAGAAGGGCGAGCAGGCAGCCAGCACCACCTTATGTCCCCTGAATGTCTGGTTGTCGCTGGCCACAATGGTGATGTCACAGAAGTGCTGGAGGGACCTCAGTGAATTTAGGTGCCTCAGGGTCGTGTCCCCATGGCCCGGTAACCGGAAACACAGCATCTCCATCTTGTTTGAAGAACAATGGGGAAGTATTAATTACAAATAATAACTTAGTGAGGTGGTCTTTAAATCTTCAAATTAAACATATTTACATAGAGACCATACAAGAATAAACAGACTAATTGGCAGATTAATCTGTAACGATTATACATTTTAGTTGCAGTCCTGCATTTCCCCCCTGCTTCAAGCTAAACACATCAGCTTGCTGGATATATAACCTAATTATTAACAATCCATTCAATGTCTCAACAACAACGAGTTGATATTTCAGGCATTATATAATCTACATTTGCCGCTATGTGTTAGTGATGTGACCTGTAAGAAAATCCATAATGTTGATGATTGTCAAACATAAAGAACCAGTTATTGGTTGGACATTAACGTAAGTAATATTACAGAGGATTGTTAGCTATATCGCGAATGTATTACTTATTAACGTTACATGTTAGGAGTACTGTAATTCAATATAGTATCTATAGATGGCATTTTACATCACTATATCGATATGTTATCGGTAAATCGCCAGCTTTAACTTGAAAAGTTAGCCACTTAACTGGGCGCGAGGGAAGCTACAAAGACCAGCATTACTCATGTTTAGTACTGGGGACTATGATACAATTAGGCTATTTAACGTTAGTCGACTGCCGTCGTAAGAGGTTTAAATCGATCATAACACAATTGTTTTCCTCTTTTACTCCTGGCCTGAAAGTCAGCTGACGTTAGCTTTTAGTTAGCTTGCTGGGATCTGCTAGTGACCAACACAGAAACAAACAAAAACTCCCCAATAATCGGAAAACTTAGCCCTCACTCACTTCACCTTTTCCTTTTGTTGTAGGCTGTCTTCTGGGCGTTCTAAAAAAACAAATCAGTTTGTTTCAACAGAGACTACCGTTGATTCAGGTAGTGTCAGTTAGCCGGCTGCATTTCCTCATTCCAGCTGCCACTAGCTAACGTTACTATCTCGATTTCTATTTACTTTTGGCCTTTTTTGGGGGAGAAGAGCATATCGTGACAACAAATACAAACCGCAGGTCTCTTCTCACTAAACTGACCTTGAATCTGTTTTCGTGAGAAGCGTCTCCTCGAAGTTATCGTTAAATCAGAGTACGTTCGCTGATTCCAGATCAGTTGTTTAAAAAAATAATAATAACCGGATATGGGGGCGGGGCTCGTGCGACGACGCGGCACGTTTATATACGTAGATGCGCTGCTTCGCGAAACATGTCGGCACCTGAGACAACGACGAAGGTAGCAAACCCTTTCTGCAACACAAAATTGCATGCTAACGACATTTACGTTTGTTTAACCACTTGTAAACCCACCATCCTACATATCAAAACCACGCCACCAGAGCTGCAGTCTGTCATAATGCAAAATGTCTTTACTTGTCGATTTATAGGAGCTCTTTGTTGCAAGCTGTGCTACAGTGCTAGCTAAGTTAGCCTGTAACAGTTTTGTGTTAACTAACGGAAATTGCTCTAATGTTGTTAAGGATTTGCTTATTTTCTCGATTCCTTGACCGTTAAGTCATTGTATAGCTGTCGTATTGCGTTGTTTTTATTAGGTTTTTGTATTGTCAGTTGTATCAGTTTAGACCAGTTTTCAAAGCTAATGTTAACACAAACTGTCATTCTAGTACATTGCTATTTGGGGCAGGGCATTTAAGCAGCCAGTGCGTGGAATCTAACTACCTTCCTTTTCATTTTCCTTTTGATTTATTTTACTATTGTTGCTTTGAATTGTGTTAAAAGGCATGCATGGGTTGATTGACTGATGGCGGCACTTGACGTAACAACATAGCGATCAGCCATTGGTTGAAAGGTTTATTTTGCAAAGCAGAAGAATGAGAATCACTTTTATTGGTCAAGTAACGTTATGTGTACACATACAAGGAAATTGACTGGTTTTTAATGTAAACAAATGCACATAACAACTATGAACAAGGATAACAAAGCTGGACAAATAAAGCTTAAGAATAGACAGGACTATTATGTACACAATTGTGTGTAAAAAATAAAATTAAATAGGTGTGCATATAAAAATATATGAATAGTTATAAATAAACACCAATAATCAACAATACAATTAAAACGTCTATTTCCAATACATTTTTCTGTAAGTTGTAAACTATACAAATTGTGTAAAGAAATGTATACGGAAAGGCCGGGACTGGATGAATATTTACAGTATAATGTGCATGTATACATGTTTATATACTGTATATGTTATATATTGTAGACAGTGATGGATGAGATTTACATATTACATATTGGTGCATTAAAAAGTACAATTAGAATCTATAATGGATCAGTGGATGTGTTGGTGTTTGACTGATTTCTGTTCCTGTTATTATTTACGTGGATGCAACACAAAATGTTGGCAGTTATAAACGGACATTACTGTTAGCTTGCTCAGTTAACTGACTTTTATTGACACAAAACTATTTTGTGTGTTGACATCTGGTGACCCCGGCCCACAGTTAATTATATCTGGAAAAACAAACTACAAATTATGTTTTATTCAGTGGTTTAGTGGATCGCATTCACCTGTATTTGACACCCCAAACTAAAACCTGAGACACTAAGTTAATATTAACTTTGTTTCCTGGGAAATTAGTTTTCACTAGCAGCATGTTCTGCCAGTTTATAATAGAGGGTGTAAAAAAGTACTTGTATGTGTATAAACCGGTCGGCTTTGTTGTTAAATCAGGGAACAGCTTTGGCTAAGATAAAATGACCAAAAACAATTGTTATCCGTCTTTATTGCACGATTAATTACATAGGATACAACATATATGAAATTTAGATTATTGGTGTGTGAACGTGTCCAGTTGTGTACATCATTACATAACTCCATTTACAGCTAAATTGTTTCACATTTTTGAGGCTGCTTTAACTGCAACAATTTGTACTGTAGTGAATAAATAGATCAAGTAATCCTGAATCGATTTTCTTTTCCACGGGACATTAATTAATTATTTAATATTTCCTGACATGATATTTGTTGTTTCTCTGCCAGGAGCCTCCTGAAGGAAATGACTCAGAAACGCCAGCAGAGTCATTACCTCAAACAAGTCAAGTGAAGGAAGGTATGTCGACTGGGAAACTAATGTTTAAAATCTTTGCCTTTTTAGGTGCACATATAAACAGTTTTTGTGTTATTTTGTTATTACACCTTTTCCAGAGAATGCAGCCTCCACCACAGTTGCTGTTGTCAAGAAGACAGAGCCCATGGGTGGTATGCCATCAATGTTGTCATCTCTGCAGCCTGGGAAGGATTCTTCCAAAGCTGGAAAGGAGGGAGAGCAATGGTCCCCTGCCTCCTCCTCAAACAAACCAGCAGCAGGTAAGACTTTGTATCCAGTCCTGTTCGATGTTGCTGAAGTGCTAACTCTCTGTTGGATTGACCTAATTTGACCTGTCTGTAATTTGACATTAAGGAGATTTGATCCAAAAGCATAAATTCAGCACTTTGCTATGGTGATAAAAAAAAAAAAAAAGTATGTTCCTTGATCCCTCTCAGAATAAATGATGTTCCTGTGTCAGATTAAATGTGATGCTAATTATTGATAAGCTTTTTTCAATAAAATAATCAAATTCACAGTTATTGCTTTTATCTCCCTCTTACAGGACACGCGGCAAAGTCCCTTTTATCATTGTCCTCCTCTCCTTCTACGTCATCAACGATGTCCCCTGGCCGAGCAAAGATGAGTGTTTCTGGACCTGGCAGTAGTAAATCCTTCCTGGCACCTGCTCCATCTCCCTCCTCCTCCTCTTCCCCTTCATCCTCTTCGTCCTCTGTCACGGCTTCCTCATCTCCTTCTGTCTCCCCTCCCCCACCCAAGATCCATCGGGCCCGCAAGACAATGAACAGGCCTGCTCCAGGACAGGTGAGCCTACACAGCAGGGGTATTCATTTCAGATATAAAGCAGTCCAGTTAATACAATTTCGTACCAGTAAAAGTTCAAACCTCATAATGTCTAAATTGAGTCCCATAGTCTATCCCTATGTCTATCAAATAAAAATCAACAACGCACATTTCCATGTAATGAGTAAAATGAGATGTGTATCTCTGTCTTAAACATTACATTGGCCCGTTTGTATTCTTGACACATATTGTGTTGTGAAATGTTACAATGTGAAGAAATATTCCAGCCACTGACAAAACACACACTGTATATCAGTGACTCAGCTCTTTGTTGCAACTTTTCCTTCACCATTTGAGTCACTATTTTGGTTTTACAGATAAGCAACGTTGAAGCACCTGCGACCCCTTCAGGATCCTCAGATATTGAAACTGGTTAGTGGCTGTAGCATACTCTCATTAAATGTTTTCTGTGTAAAATAACCAAATTGCTATAAATAAAAATGATTCAGTGCTTTGTATAAGTTAACATTCACTCTGTCGTGGTTGTTATGTTTCCAATAGTTGCAAAAAGGAGAAAACTGGGTCATTTCTCTGACACAATTGAGAAGTCAGAGAACATTCCAGAAAATGATCAAACTGTGGTAAGATTATGTCTTTGCATACAAATAATTTACATCTACTAATCTGATTACATGTAACTAAATTGATGGTAATATTCTTATTTCTTTTAAAACACAGGAAGAAACTCTATTCCATAAAAAGGTGGAGTCTGTTACCAAGACTGCACCAGAGAAGAGCAACAGCAGTGTGAGGAAGTCAGAGGAGGAAGTAGCAGAGAAAAATAAGATTTCCAGTCCGTCCACGCGAGATTCAGAAAAGGTGTGAAGCTTAGATTTACTTATTGTCCACTAAAAGTGATCACTCGTGCACATATTATCAATCATAATCCTATAGCATGTGTATGTGCTGCATGATTATTTATAAAACAAACTGAATGGGAATCATTTTTCTATGGTCAAATTTCTTCTGTAGTTTGAAGATGATGGGGCAGAAGCAAGGCAGCACACTAAGGACGTAGAGGGGTCAGTGAACATGTCAGATCATGTGAGTGCTTCATCTTATTTACTAGCTTGATAATTACTGTCCTTACCGTTAGCTCATTTGTAATAACGCAAATGAAAGTGCCTCATTCGGCGATGGTCACTTAACAGACATTTACTGAAATTAAAATCTTCAAGATTTATACTTTAAAATAGTAAAAAAGTGGTGTGTGTGTGTTCACAATGCAAACATGTAGGCGTCCCAATCGTAAAAACATTTGCTGCAACTTCACCCCCCCCCCCCTCCCTCTGTTTGGTGTTATAAAATCGGCAGATGTATTATTTTTATATTCAGACGGAATTTCTTCCTTGCAGAGTTCAGAGTCTGAAACAAAGAGAGCTGTCCAGAGTAGAGATGAGAGCGAGGAGACTTCGTGGCAGCAGTCGGACCAGAACAAAGAGAATAACACAGCTGATGTGGTGGAGACAGTGGGAGGTGAGTGACATTACCTGGTGGGTTTTCTAATAATAATAAAAAATATGCTTGTGTTGCATCATAATGAACAATATTGAAAGAAGTTGGTTATAGTTATAATATTTTAATATTAAAAACATTTTTAATGTTGAGGTGAAAACAAATAAATATAAATTAAATGCAATGCAAAAAACCCATTGTGCACACGTTCATCCCCTTTTACTATGACGCACCTAAGTCATCACTGGTTCAGCCAGTTGAGGTCACGTAATCAGCTGAATGAAGATCACCTGTGTGTAATCAAGGTATAGCAAGTGACTTAAGCTTGAATCCTCCTCGGTCTGCAAACTCCAAAAAACTACAACATGAAGAGAAAGAAACAACCCAAAGAGATTTGACAAGAAAAAGTACAGGTCAGGGGAAGGATACAAGAACATTTCCACCACGAGGTCTACGGGGACTCTGGAGGAGAAACACAGGCGGAGAATTGAGAATTTGTGGAAGAATTATAAAGGATTATTTTTTAGATTAATGGATTTGTCTAAGTAATGTCAAAATGTAGTGAAAAATGTCCTCTCCAATTTCTCAAAGTCCAAAGTGATTTCTTTAAATATCTTGTTTCAGTCCAAAACCCAAAGAAATTCAGTTTAATATCTTATAAAACAGAGAAAAGCAGGAAATCTCCATAATTGAGAGGCTGAAAGCAGCATTTTCTATTTTTGCATTAACAATTACTTAACGGATTAATCGATTTATCAGAATAGTTGGCATTTCTTCTTGGGTTAGGGTTGTAATGTAAAACATTAAAGGGTATAAAAGGAGTGAATTGCTTTTTATGGAAATATATCTTAAGTATCTATATCTCTATTATACTGCATTGTCTAAGATGTGTCTCTCATGGCCAGTGCTTATACCTTTTTTATTTGGTTTTGTCCTCAGCAGGAAGGCCCACTGAGTACACCGAGGTTCCCCTGGGTGCTCTGGACATCGCTGCTGCCGACAGTCTTACACTTTCTCCTCATCACGGTAGATTTATGATGCATATGTGTCACTGTTATCTGAATTAGTTGAAAATCTTATAATTGTTTTTTCTTTAATCATGGTAGTATGAAAGCCACAGTCTTCTTCTTTAAAAAAACAAAACGTAGAACCGTAATGACATGGCCTGTCAGCTGACCTGAATGATTAGTTGATTATCTTTCAAGACAAAATGCTGTAAACCTGTCTCTTTCATTTCAGCCTCTTAAACATGAGCAAATTCTAGTTGCAGCTTAATCTATCCAAATTCCTCTTATTAATGGATAATAACAAATGTCACTTTTAATATCTTAAGTTATATACAGTTAATGTCAAAAATTAGACGACTATTCCTTTCAGCTGTAAATGCTACACATTCAGAGTTGGTGGCTCGACTTGATGTACAGTACATCAAGATTAAAGGGATGATTGACAAATGTTTTTTTCCTACGCCGATATTAAAACAATTTTCACTAACTATCTGAACTAAGACGTTATGAATATGATTTAGCTTGAGGTTTTAAAGATAAGGCAATAATAAGCGGAACCTGATGCTGTGATATTGGTGCAACAAGTTCAGACTTTCAAAAGTGAGTTGTTGAATAGGAGAAATTGCAATTAATCTGATTTCTTTTTAATGTTTAATTTTTTTAAATAAAATGTTAAAGATGTTTTTGTTTGTCTACACAGAGAATCAATTATTTTATAAAAAACTAATAAATATTCTACTACTACTAACAATGTTATTTTTTAAGGTTGTACAAACAGAAATACATCCACAACAAATTCAGTTCACATAAAATTTTGGATAACAAGTAACTTCTTTACTTGGCTTTTGATTACGTTTTGAATTTCTATCCATGCTGGCATTTCACTGGCGTGCTGTGACGTAACTCCTCCCACTACCTGGCGATCTCGAGTAACCACGGTTGGACGTTATGAAAATGGAAAGCAACTCTATTGGTCACCATACTTAAATGGACCGTTTCCTTAAGACCACAAACGAACATCATAAACAATCGAATGTTTCTCTCCTCTCTGCAGAAGGAAGTGATGCAGGAGACACGGAGCGGCTGGAGGAGCTTCCTCTCTGCAGCTGCAGGATGGAGGCTCCTCGAGTCGACAGCACCAGCCACCGTGTCAGCAGACAGTGTATGGCCACTGAGAGCATCAATGGAGAGGTTTGTCTTTTGTAGATTTGGATATCATGACTGCGTCTCTGCTGGTCTGTGTCAGTTCATTAAACTCACAGCTTAAGCTTTCAGCCACATCTCTAACTGTATAATCTTGTCTGTCCTGCTCTGTTTGACAGCTGAGGGCTTGTACCAACCGGACTATAAAAGGGGAGACCATGCGGCCGTCCAGTCGGGTTCCCCTCATGGTGCTTTGTGACGTCCATCGGTCACACATGGTTAAACACCACTGCTGTCCTGGGTGTGGATACTTCTGCATAGCGGTAAAGGGTTTGAAACATCTACTGTCATCATTACAAATGCATAGTGTATTTAATGTTGTTCACTTGTGAAATTAGGACATTGTTCAAGAACCAGTGCAGTTAATGCTTCAGGGATTTGCAAACTATACTTAAATGTGTCTTAAAATGAATCTTAATGCTTTCTCCTCCTTGATGTCGTACTTTCTTCTCTGTATCTTACTTTCCTCTTCTTTCTCCTCGATAATTTACTTTTTTTCCTCCTCTTTCTCCTTTTTGATATCCTACTTTCTTCACTTTCAGGGCACATTTCTTGAGTGCTGCCCAGACCAACGCATCGCTCACCGTTTCCACCGCGGTTGTGTGACCGTGCTGGGCGGTGGGCGCAGCAGATCAAACGGCGGCGGTATGCTTTTCTGTCCCCACTGCGGGGAAGATGCCTCCGAGGCCCAGGAGGTCACCATCCCCTCCTTCAACGCGGCCACAGCCTCCGCAACCACCGTTGTCACCATGTCGGCTTCCTCCACCACCACCTCGTCTCTGCCGCCCTCCATCCCCACAGCACCCTCCCTCACAGCATCAACCGGAGGGATGAAGGACGGGAAGATGCCTGAAAGACCTGTCAGGTAAGCTTGGATCCTATGTGAGAGAATTATTGGCTATAGACAATTACATTTTCTCACCTGTGCTCTCCTTCACTGCCTCGTCCAGTGCACGTATACATAGTCATGGCTTGGTGACACTGGCAGTGGAGCAGCCTGTAGCCTCTGCCACGACTGTGGCCACCATCCCCCCAGCAGAGGAGGGAGTGGACAGCGTGGGGCCCTCTCTCTGTATGCCAAATGGGAAACCCATCAGCCCCAGTGCCCTTCCACCTGGTCCCAGCAGGGCAGCGCTGCAGAAGGCTATTCTCACACAGGACACTGAGAGGTTGGAGTTTAGATTTGACTGTTTTCACTCACAGTAGGTTAACGGATTGAACAGTGGGCTAGGTGCAACAATTGAGGGATGTAAGAGTAATTTCTCTTTCCGATCTTTTATGTATGGTTTAGCTTAAACAAAGTTTGTGCAAAGAGTAAGCAACATTTGTGTTGGGGCTGCACAACATCTTTTTAACACATTGCAGGAGACTGCGATATTGCACTTTAAATAAAGTGATATCGTATTAAATTACATTCTGTCTCTCTGCGTTATTTTGTCTGATCCGTGCCATGAATGCGAGTGACGTTTATTAGACTGTTGCTGCTGTACTGCTCTGCATGGTTGAAGGAGGAAAGTCTGTAATTGTACAGTTATCGCCATAATTACCACGTTATCGTATATTTTCCTCATATCGTCCCTAATTTTTATGTCTCACTAGAAACACATTTTACTCTTTGAGGTTTTTGTGCTAACAGTCCAGAAACTTGCTATATTTGAACATGTCTGACCTCCAGCCAGCATAAAATCAAAAAATAAAATCTGGTCATAAAATTTCAGTTCGAGCATCTCCACTACCTGTAGAAATCTGCTGTTGGAACAGTTTGTTACAAACACAATTCATCTGCAGGCACTGCCGTGAAATTATTTCCTATTTTTGTTTGCTTTAGCTCTAACAAGGAAAATTACACAACTCTCAGCGGTCATTAGACAAGTTTAGGTCAAACTGATGATTGTTGGTTTTGATTTGCCAGGAGGAAGAAACTGAGGTTCCACCCTCGCCAGCTTTACCCTGCTGCCAAGCAAGGAGAGGTGCAGAGAGTCCTGCTCATGCTGAGTGAGTAGGCTTGCACTTTTCATTTATGACCCAGTGTTGTTGTATGTGGTATAAATATATATTTTTATTATTCATTTTAGATGTACTGTCTGGGTGGTTTAATCACACATTAAACATTTTAATGTATATTATTTTAACTATTTGTGCATTTCCTCTTGGCTGCTAATTGATGAGTTCATGATACAGTTCATAATATTTGTATATTAAAACTGTTTTGTGTTTGTGTCATAGTGGAGGGCATAGATCCAACATACCAGCCTGACTCTCAGAACAAGCGCTCTGCTCTTCATGCTGCAGCTCAGAGAGGTCTGCTGGAAGTCTGCTACATTCTCATACAGGTGACGGAATTGAGATCATTTTTAGCATCTGTCTTGTTAGTTTATTTTCTGTGATTAGTACACGTGCTGACACAAAACAGCTGATTTAACACAGTTGAAGTATATTGAAGTATAAAACCTTTTAACACCAACAATTTAGGGTTACTGCTGACCATGGACGCCTAGTTCTGTTTAAAGTAGGGGTGAAAGATTCAGATTTGTGACGGGCAAGGGGAGGTATGGCAGCAACAGCAGTGACAGATACATTCTGTCAAAGTGCATATATTTCATAAGGCAGTTTGTGTATCTTGGGTAGTTCTCTGGCTGTGAGAGACTAGTTTGGTTTTGACTGGAACGCTCCGCTGTGAAACTAGCACTAATGGAAAAGAGGACTTCCTGTGATTTATTGTTAAAAATAGAAGCTGTTTTTATTTCCGGTGAAAAGCTTAAAAACGTGGAATTACAACTGCAGTGTGTTTCCCGACCTGATTCTTCGGACTTTGTCTGGAGTTCATGACTTTAGTAAGGATGGGACATTTTATTTTTAACTTGTATACTACAGACTTTTGATTCAAAGTAGCTCAAATGTTTAAAAAGAGCATGATCAAAAAGTAGGGATGCAAAATGCATGTTCCTCCCCCCCCCCCCCCCCCCCCCAAGTCGAATAGTTGGGATGCAGCTGCTCTGCTTGCTCCATTGGTCAGGTTCCTATGCTGCTGAAATTATTTTAAAACAAAATCCAACTTAAAAGCACAGTGCTCATTATTACGTGTATTTATTTAGTCTTTCCTGGTCTTATGCCTAAGATTAAAGATTATTTTTGAATTTATACTAACAGGCAGGAGCTCAAGTGGATGCCCAGGACAAGGACCGGAGGACCCCTCTGTTTGAAGCCATCATCAACAATCACATTGAGGTGGCTCACTACCTGGTCCAGAACGGTGCCTGTGTCTACCATGTTGTGAGTGTCTGTTAGTGTCTAAAATAAAAACCTAAATATCAACCTTCAGGGGTTTGGTTGATATGGATTTCAGTCTTTGTTCATGTCTTCAGGAGGAGGATGGATATACCGGCCTCCACCACGCCGCCAAGCTGGGAAACCTTGAAATTGTCAACTTGCTTCTGGAAACGGGGCAGGTTGATGTAAACGCACAGGTAAAGGAAGAGCCAAAATGTCAGTATTTTAGGCCCAACCTTCCTATAATTAATGTTTTGCTGTTGTAGGCTGATTCTGATTCTTCATGTCGCTTTGTTTCAGGACAGCGGTGGCTGGACGCCGATCATCTGGTCCGCAGAGCACAAACACGTAGCGGTGATAAAAGTCCTGCTGAACAGAGGAGCTGATGTCACCATTAGTGATAAGGTAAGTTTCTACTCGCTAACACTGAGGTGTGTGTGTCTGTGTCTGTGTCTGTGTGTCTGTGTCTGTGAGTGACTACTGGACCAATCAATCTTATATCTTTGTGCTCATTTATGATTGTATGCTCAAGAACCTCTTGTGCTTGCAGTAATTCAACCTATTTTATTGACTGTTTTATGTCAATGTAATAATTGTTTTGACCGCTGACTCCTCTTCACCGGCTGGCAGGGGCTGCAAGTGATCAACTTCTTCAATAGCAAAACACATTTCGGCTAGTCTAAAAACACAAGCCACATGTTGGAATTTGTTGTGGCTCAAAAACTGACATCCAAACAAAAGTTTGGTCTCATTTTGAAGCAGCGCTTCTGCAGATTAATTAACATACCCGATATGTTGTGATCCACTAAAGTTAGGCATATTAAATTAATAAATCCCCGTTTTTGTTATCATCTTCGCCATCTTGACTGTCTTTCTGATAAAACAGGAGAGTACGATTCAGAATCAGTAAGATTCCGAACAGACTGAGTGCACTTTTCTAGTTTGAATTTTAACCGGTGAAACATATGTGATATGGCCTCTGTGATTCTGGAACCATCCATTGTTTTTACCTCCTCCCTGCAGCCCCTCTCAGCTTTATTGTGTCGTAAGAAGTGGTGATGGAGTCAAAATGACAAACTGGATGTAGTTGCATGAAAATGTTTCAGGTTATTACTTTAAACAGTCCCTTCCCTCCTTTCAGGAGCTGAATGTGTGTCTCCACTGGGCAGCGTATGCAGGGAATGTGGATATTGCAGAGCTGGTGATGAATTCTGGCTGCTCCATCGCCTCAGTTAACATGCACGGAGACACACCGCTCCACATCGCCGCCAGAGAGGGCTACTTGGAATGTGTTACGTGAGTCAATGTCAATCACAAGCTGTAGTCTCATTTAATGTACGAGTCGCATGTGTTCTTTGCTTTAGCTCGAGACCGTAGCGCCCACCCACATACCAACAAATACATGTTTCTGTTTACGCTGCAGGTTGTTCCTGTCCAGAGGTGCAGACATTGACATTATGAACAGGGAAGGAGACACGCCTCTCAGCCTCGCACGGCCCGACACGCCGGTGTGGGTGGCACTCCAGATCAACAGGAAACTGAGAAGGGGAATAACCAATCGTATGCTTCGGACTGAGAGAATCATCTGCAGGTAGGTGTTGTGTTATTTTCATGGAGCCTTATCTTTTTAGATGCAGAACTTGTTCTCGTTAACCAGTTGATTGCTTATTGTTGCAGTGACATTGCACAAGGCTACGAGAACGTACCGATTCCCTGTGTGAACGCAGTGGACGACGAGGGCTGTCCTTCAGACTACAAATATATCTCAGAAAACTGTGAAACTTCAGCAATGAACATAGACCGCAATATTACACACTTGCAGGTATAATATATATCGGGCTTTCTTCTGTTACACACATACAAATGTTTTATCTGCAATGAAAAATGCATCTCATGCCTTTTTTTAATTATCTTCACTTCAGCACTGTAGCTGCACTGATGACTGCTCATCTAGCAACTGCCTCTGTGGGCAGCTCAGTATCCGCTGCTGGTACGACAAGGTAAATGGAAATGTTTTACGGCCACGTGATCAAAGTAATTACTCAAAAAAGCTGTACGACTCAATCCAAAATGCTCGACTGACCAGCAAAAAAAAAAAAAAAAGTTGGCGAGATCCATGCGGTCAATGACCAGGGTTCATGAGTTATAGGAGGAAAAGGAAGGAAACTAATCTCAACTTGTTGTATCGTTGTTTTTAGGACCAGCGGCTGCTCCAGGAATTCAACAAAATTGAACCACCACTTATATTTGAATGCAACATGGCGTGTTCCTGTTACCGAACATGCAAGAACAGGGTGGTACAGGCAGGAATCAAGTAAGAATTGAACTCCTCTAACATGTTTCTCAACCACATGCAGCTTTTTTAACTAGTTATTACAGAAAATAAATTACTTTGTGAAGTTATTAGATGGAAATGCTGGCAAACACCATGTGATTCTAAACTATTTATCTACAACAACTTGCTGAAAGTCACATTGGCAAAACACTGATGATTCATCAAACTGAAAATGAGTTTTTTCAAGCCAAACCTCCATTTATTGGCTCTTTCGTGACTAATAACTGCACTGCTTAATTTTTTATAAATGTTCAGTCTTTTTCACTTCAGTCTGAACCCTCTTGTTCCGTCAGAGTTCGTCTCCAGCTCTACAGGACAGAGAAGATGGGCTGGGGAGTTCGAGCTCTGCAGGATATTCCACAGGGAAGCTTCATCTGCGAGTAAGAGGGGACTGTCCATTAGACACACAACAGGTTGTTTTTTATATTAAAAGTTAGAGGTTAGACATTAAGCGTCTTTCCTCCGTCCACACAGATATGTCGGGGAGCTCATCTCTGACGCAGAAGCAGATGTTAGAGAAGACGACTCCTACCTGTTTGACCTGGACAACAAGGTGCACAAAAATATATAAATGCATTTGACAGAGATGAATGTGGCAGACAACACAAGAGAGACAATTTGGCATATTTCCCATATAACCAACTATAAATAACTATTAAAGTAATTAATTAGCCAGACCTTTACCCATGTAGTACTGCTGAGCCTGTGTTTTAGCTTACAGCAGACTTTCAGGTAACTTTTTCTATGGAAATTGTCTCTGTGTTTTGATGGAGATATTATACATATGTAGATTAAACATTTTGTAACCTTTTCCTTCATTAAAATGCCAAATGTAAAACATTGTGAAACCGAGGCAGCAGCATGCACTTTTTTATTTAGATACAAATAAAACGATACATTAACAAGACTAAAAGTCTTTGTCTCTGTTAGGCTGTACTTAGGCTCAGCATAAATCTGACGGTGTTTTGTAAAATGCTTCTTTAACTTGAAATATCAGACAGCTGTTTATTATGCACAATTTGTCTGAATAGGGATAGGTGTCTTACACAATGCATGCTTTTGTCTCATGTTTTTTTTATAAAGGATGGTGAGGTGTATTGTATCGACGCCCGGTACTATGGCAACATCAGCCGCTTCATCAACCACCTGTGTGACCCAAACCTCATCCCAGTGCGTGTGTTCATGCTGCACCAGGACCTGAGATTCCCCCGCATCGCCTTCTTCAGCTCCAGAGACATCCTCAGCGGACAAGAGCTGGGGTGAGAAGCTGAGACGTCTATGATCACCTGCTCGGAGCTTATTTCCTTATTTCCTTCCTTTTCCAATTCCACATTCAGCCTCTTTTCTTCCTTCCACTCTTTCTTACATTTATTTTTCCAACCCTCTAAGCTATTATGATAATTTGTATTTAATCGCCTTGTTTTTTCTTATTCTCTCATTTAAGCATATTTTTGTGCCAATTAGAAAGTTCTGTTTTCAGCCTTTCAAATATTGAGATTTCCTGTTATTTATATCCTATTAAACTGAACATCTTTAGGTTTTAGACCAGGGGGGTCCAAACTAGGCCATTTTTAATTGGCCTGCAGCAAATTCTAAAAGTCTAATGGAATATGTCCCAGATAGAAACTTGCATTTGAATGTTTTGTACGTCTTAGTCTTTGACTTGTCAGCTAACTTAAAACATCAAGTGTCAGATAAAGCTTGTGCTTTAGATTTGTACTCATTGCATGTGATGAGAGCACAGATGCGACAGACACCGCACAGCTGTTCATTGTTTTTGCGGAGAGTTGACGATAACTTTTGCGTTACGGAAGAGCTGCTTGGTCTTAGCAGTCTAAAGGGCACAACATTATTCGAGCACGAGGACTTTACCACAGAATTTCAAGCTTTCCTGTCTGATGTCGATGCTGAATACGGGGACGTACTCCACCGTTCTGATGTGCGCTGGCTGAGTCGCGGCTCCGTGCTGCAGCGGTTTTATTCCCTGAGATCAGAAACCGATCTGTTTTTGAAAGAGAAGGAGCGACCTCTTCATGACCTGAGTGACCCTCCATGGTTGGCAGACCTGGCATTTTTAGTTGATCTTACTGGTCATCTCAACACTGAACAAGAGCCGACTGCGCACATGAAAGCTTTCTGTGTGAAGCTCCGTCTCTTTGAGACACAACTACACAACTTCAATGTTGCGCACTTCCCCACTCAAATATGTGAGCAAAGATTTTCTGTGAACTCTGAACAAAAGCAGATTGAGAACCACAATGAGCGACAGCATCTCTGTGATGTCCTTCGTATCTCAAACACCAAACGTACTCCTGACCTGCAGCATCCTTCAGTCCAAAGCGCAGCATCACTGCTCCCACTGAGTGCAACGCTGTTCCCATTATAGGAGAGTTAAAACATATATTACACAGTATTCATGTTAATAAGCTCAATTTTTCAATACATTCAGTCAATTAAAGTTGATAACATTGTATAACTAATGTTAGTTGATGTGTTAACAAGCCCAATAACTTATTTGTTTAACAAGCTTGAGATATATCCATCCCCTCATTCCCCACCTCAAAAGTATGAGTGGCCCAGCCCTTCGTATATTTTTCTGTATGTGGCCCTCAGTGAAGAAAGTTTGGACACCCTGTTTTAGACTGACAAAACGAGACATTTAAAGACATCACTGTGGACTTTGAGAATCTGGGATGGTTCACTTGTTTTCTGACACTTTATAGACCAAACGACAAATAATTGTCAAATTTATCAAAGATGATGATAATTAGTTAGTTATAATATAGTTA
This sequence comes from Cottoperca gobio, assembly GCF_900634415.1. Taxonomy (NCBI): domain Eukaryota; kingdom Metazoa; phylum Chordata; class Actinopteri; order Perciformes; family Bovichtidae; genus Cottoperca; species Cottoperca gobio. Next base: position 9,728,833 of record NC_041365.1, on the reverse strand, counting down.
GTTGCAGCTGAGTGTTATTATAAGTAATTATAAAATAATATTAATATAAATTCACAGATATATAACAGATGATATAAAATATGTAGGGTTGTATTATAAGATTGGATCAATATCAAAAATAAGCAATTTTAAAATGAAAAAATTCTAAATAAATAATTGTAATATAAAATTGACAAGTAAAAAATAAATGTGTATTTACTAAATAAAAGAGATCTAAGAATAGGGACATAATAAGCAGTCAAGGAACAATCATTTCTACCTTCATCTTCCCCGTTAGTCGTTCTTTCCCCCCTACACCTCCCTGTTTCCATGTCCCCTGCCCTTCTCTCTCTTTCACTAATTCATTGAATAAAATGAAGGTGTTTATTTGTTTACAACATATCTGGCTGTAACCTGAACTACAAACATTTTTTTACTTGTCTGTTTCATTAGATTCGACTATGGAGACCGCTTTTGGGACATAAAGAGCAAGTATTTCACCTGTCAGTGTGGATCAGAGAAATGCAAGCACTCAGCCGAGGCCATTGCTTTGGAGCAGAACAGACTGGCTCGACTGGAGGCTTGCCCAGAATCGGGAGCTGACTGTGGGATGACCATGCTGGGAAGCTCTTAAAACATTTACCCATGGGGCCTTTGAATTGATGTCAACCATTCGCACATTGGCAATGGAAATACACCTGAGGATTCGATCGTGTTTAACATTCTTTGTTTTAGGCATGGTGCCGTTTTTTCTACTTGAAATTTCCTTTTTCCCTCCAAAACTTGCCACCTTTTTAAAAAAGAAAAGAAAAGAAATCCCCTATGTGTAGAGGACATGGGCCTTCACATTTTTTTAAACTGTGGATATAAAACACAACAACAACTTGTAATTCTGTACATACAGTATGTTTACTGTATATCACAATCTGTTTTCCTTGGCACAGGAACTTTGTGCATTATGAGTCTGCCGTTATGTAACTGTCATGAATGTTCTGTTGTGCCAACAAACGCAATGTATTTTTGACACAGTACTGTACTGGGTCATCCCTTAGCCCATACTGGACTTAATAAGGACCTGAGGGATGGTGTTGATCCTGGATGATTGTGTAAGCTTTATTTTCTTTATTTTTATACGCATTGTTTTCTTTATCACGTTTAGTTTAATAAATTGGCTCATGAGTTGATCTTTGGGCTTGTGTATTAAGTGTGTCATTCTCTTTTAAAATGTGTTTCTCACTGGTTTACAATAACCGATTTAATCCTTTAATCCTACCCTTTATCCTAAACCATTTTGTGTGTGTATATTGAATATTTATATTGTCAAATTTAAAGATGGATGTGAACTCTCATCAAGACTGTTGCCTACTGGTATTATTGTGTTATCAGCAGGGGGCATTTACAAACCACAATGCAAAGCTACACTGGGCTCAGTCAGAGATGTGAAAAGGAAGATGTCCCACTCTGCCAATAATTCTGTCCCATGGGTCTCTGTGAATTGCAGACGGAAATAAGCTATGATAAGAGAGACTTTATTGTCATCCATCCATATGCAGTGCAGCGCAGTATGAAGGAACAAAATTAATTGTGTACGTATTAGTTATTAGCTTGTGGTAATTTGATTAAGCACAAATGGCATGCATGCGAGAGCAATCTAAACATAAATAATATAACTAGAAGTTAAAACTAGAAATGAACTTTGAGACTTGACATTCTGCATAATGAGTACTTGCACTTTTTGTACTTTAAATTCAGTAACATTTTGAATGCTGGACATTTTCTAAATCGATAAAACTGTCTAAAATGTGAGTTTTTCTACCATATTATGTATTTTGGCATATGGGACTACTGTTTTCTATACATTTCATTATATTTTAAGAAGAAATAGTAGTCCAATGTGACTAAAGATGGATAGTAGGACAACAAAATGGCTGTATATTAGAAACAACGAGGAGCACAATCAAGTATTTGCTATGTAGTTGATTCAATCTCTTTGTAGTCATTTTATGTTTATTTGTGGTCCTTAAGAGTCTCTTCCTCGTACGTGTGACATTTTGTAGTCAAAGACCAGGGGGGCCTGTGCCCTGCAGGTCCGAAATGAGTGAACCAGCCTTGCTTACACAGACTTTCACACTCTTGGAGACTTAAAAGTTCAGATTTATATAATAAGATCAGAGTGGTTGCTCTTTCTAATAAACAATCTGTGATAGCTCGCGCAGGTGCGCATCCTTCTTCAGGTGCTCTCATGTCGTCACTGCCTAGTTTCAAGGAAGAAAAAGATTTGCTAACTTAGTTACCGTGGCCGCTCAGACGCAGTGGAGCTCCTTTCAAACGCGATTTTAGCTGTTAGTAAGAACATTTTACGATTTCCTTAAGCAAGGGAAGTTTTGTTTTAGAAGTTGAGGGAGAACAAGGTGCAGGTTAAAGTGGAGAATGGGTAAAAAACAGGAGGAAACTCCGGACTCCGAGTATGGTGAGTTAACATCGCCCGTTACCTCAGACTCATGATATCATGATATCTCTAACTAACGTTATAACGTTAAATAACTTTCACTACTTTTGGCTAATATTGTGTGTCTCATACTGAGTTCTTCCCAAAGGATGTAATCATTTATTTTACAAAATGATTTCATGATTAAGGTATTGTTTTTAAATGGATAGCGTAACGTTAGTTGTGTTATGTTTTATGTTATGTTTATGCTTCATATTCAATTTCATAGGTAATCATCAGTCCATTTAAATCTATAGTGTTTCTTCTATATACGTCCAGCTACTGTAGTTACATTTTATTAGTAAAATAGTGCCAAAGAGACAAATAAATATTTCCCTAAGACCCTATGTAGGCTTGTCTATTGACGTTTGTGAGTCAGCGTGTTCTCAAAAAACATGGTTTAATGTTTTACAAACAACTTATTATACAATGTAATAATATATTTATAACTGCTATAATAGACACTTGGCCTACAGAATAACAAAAGAAGAATATACGCTTGAAATAAACAGGAAGAGTTGCTTACAAATACATCTAAAATAAAAATAAACAAATATTTGGTCATTTGTGTGTTCTTCTCTTATTTTTCCAGCTTTCTTTCCTTGTAAAATATTGGATACTTTCACCTCTTAATGTCTTTAAAAAATACACATCTGAGATCAAAAAATCACTCTTTGGTTTAGATGATGATAATGACTTTCCAAACTAACCAGCCTAATTTCCACCTGAAGAAAGTCTCTGACCTGAAGCTTGCTTAATAAAATAAATCCATTAAGTTTGATAGTCTATAGCTCCAGCACCTCAGCCAAGTCTGTGAGCTGGGCTCTTTTCTCTATCATGTTTGTCGATAAGAGAATCCACATTGTCTTTCTGCGGCAAACCAAATCTACCTACGAATAATAAAGAAACCTGAAACACTGCTTTAAATGAACCACACTGTCAACTGAGCATGTTCTTACAATGGAATATAAAGTGTAACGTTGCTTTATTGTGGTTAAAATGATTATACGCTAAATAGAAACATGGTGGTGGCAGTCAGCTAGTCATAAAGTCTGTCTTGTAAAGACGTTTTACTTTATTTTGTTGTGAGCTCATATTCTTACTTATTTTAGAAATAATACTAGTAGAAATGTCATTTATTAATTGGCCTTTGTGGCGTTAAAGACAATTTTATATCATGATCAATTTGATTTAAAATAACTTCAATGACTGAAGATGATGATGGTTGAGTTGTTGCTTTGGGCTGTGACTGTAATTATCCACTTTAGGGCTGCAGCTCTTGATTATTTTCATTGTCAGTTAATCAGCCAATTGTTTTCTTGAGTAATCTATTTATTATTTAGTTTATAAAATGTCCATAGTGAAAAATGTCCATCACAGTTTCTTAGAGTCGAAGGTGACATCTTCAAACGTCTTATTTTGACTGACCAACAGTCCAAAACCCAAAGATATTCAGTTTACTTTCACAAAAGTCTAAGATTTTTACTATTTTTGCTTCAAATGATTACTTATTTTTTAATTGATTATTCAAATATTTGTTAAAACATTGTCTGTCATCCATCCATCCATCCATCCATCTATCATCTATCTATCTATCCATCCATCCATCCATCCATCCATCCATCCATCCATCTATCATCTATCTATCCATCCATCCATCCATCTATCATCTATCTATCTATCCATCCATCCATCCATCCATCCATCTATCTATCTATCATCTATCTATATCAATTTATTATTCCAGCTTTATTTGATTTATCCTCCAATTACTTTCTCTATTAATTGTTTGGTCTAGAACATGGTGGAAAATGTCCATCACAATGTGACAATTTTTTCAGAAATCACAGTAGTTGCAGATGAATTATCTGTTGATTATCTGCTCTAATGTTGTTGGTGCAGCCATCGCAGAGTCTTTGAATGGCAGGTGTTGTGATAATGACGGACGGAAAGAGAGAAGTTGTATCTGCTGAAACACTTCAACATTCAAATGTTCAACATCCCCTCTCTGTTTCTATGCATCCCTGTTTGCTCTCTGTGGTATTTGATGTATTGATAGAGTCCAAGTCTGTTGACAGTTTGGGAGGTTGCATCAGCTCCAGTAAACAAACCCTCCCTGGAGGTAAATATTCAATCGTATTTCATGTCTCCTCAAAGAAAACATCAGAGATTAAGATGACTACAGTCGGTGACCACAGTTTTTGGAGCTGACTGTTTACTTAAATGGTGACGGCTGAACCTCTGTTAACATACAAAAGACTTTGTGTGTAAATACATAGTTCTCTGCTGTTGTACTAACCTTTGAGGAAGTAGAGCTGTTCAACCAGTGCTGCCAGTTGTTTCCCAATTAAGTGCGGTTGTTTTGTTGTACAACATGTCTGTGTTTTGGCTTTGTTACACATTTCAAATGCAACCAGTTTTTCTGTTAAGAATGTGAAGTGTTAGGGAAATAAGTGACTTGTGGCAGTCGTGGGGGTTTGTTGGTGCAAATCATTGACCAGGAAGTTTGTTAAAGCTGCTTGAGGCAGCAAGGGGAAAAGACTTGGGTCTGGTTTTAAATCACAACCTAGTTAATATAGCTGCTGTATAACGATAGCAACACGTCTTGGGTTTATTTTGAAAAGCCGTGTGCCTTTTTTTGAAAGCAGCATAACGTCCATCACACAGAAACATAAGAATATGTTTTATATTAGGTTAGATGAGTGAGAATTAAAGATAATAAATATATATATATATATCATATGTTAGATGTGTGATGTAGAGTAAATAAAAGAAAATGCAAACGGGTGGAACCAGGAACTCAATTTCAATAATGATTTTCATAGATTTAACAACTCTCTTACTCTCTTATTAGGCTAATCAGTATTTGGTGAAGGATTTGAAATGAACAATTAAGTCATTTGTGGAGCAGTACCACCAAACCTTTGCTGTTTCTAGCTTCACAAATGTGAGACGCTTTTCTCGGTCATGTATGCAAGTAAACCAAATATGTTTTGCACTTTTGAGTCTTGTGCTCTGGAGAATTATAAGGAGCATTTGTTACTATTTTCTGACATTTTATTGGCAACATTTTTTATTGATCGATATTGAAAATAATTGCTAGTTGCACCCCTACTCTCCAATTTCTCTTTGAATATTTATAACAATAAGAAATCCTTTCTGCTGCTGTCATGTCTTTGACTATTTAAACCATAAAGGTATTCAGAAGTCACATAATAGTTTTGACAGTCAAATGAATCACACCTTTAAATGAATACGCCCCTAACCCTCATATTTTATACTTCTTCGTAACAATGACTCTTTTTATAACTTTCTTTTACCATGTATACTCCAGGTTACCAATTAACCTCGTTGTCATCTCTTCTCACAGTAAAATATGGAGACGGGTGAGGTTTGTACTTTGTACAATAAACCACACACTCCTTACAATATTTATATGATTACATCCTTTCAGTCAAGTGAAACATGTTTTAAATCCTTGTGTTACCCAACTTGGGCAAAGTAAAGTAAAATTAGACACCCGCTCCCTCTTCAGTCCAGGTCAAGTGATGACCCTCACACCCGTCGCCTGGCAGCAGCCTGCCTGAGGTTCAAGGTTTGAAGCTTTAAAACTTTCCTCCAGCTTTTTACGAGGGCATAACAACTGAAAAGTCATTTTATATGTCTCACACAGAGTCACAGTGAGCCATTTGCCACGTTGTCATTTACTCAAATCCCACAGCAGTATCCTGGCAGAGCTGAAACGTGACACTCATGGTATTACAAGAGGCCGATGAACAGGTTCCTTTGTTGAGAAAAGTTTGGAGCACTGCCCAAGTCATTCCACAATTCAAGATTTAGGAAACAGCTGATGAGCACAAAGGAATTCACGTGGATACTGATGTGTGGTCTGTCAAATTCATGTGTCTTATAATAACAATAATAAAAAAT